>NW_027197287.1:0-64617 GCF_038502225.1 Cherax quadricarinatus | reverse complement strand
CAACAACAGAGCCCAAGGAAAACCGAGAAGGGAAAATGACAGGCCACTGAGCCCAATTACATTAGCCAGTGAAAATGAAGAAAGGAAAGCTGCAGTGGAGGAAACCAAATTAAATGAGAGGATACACAGGGATATGCAGTGGGAGAATGAAAGGGTGAGGTCAGTCTTTGCATATGGGCTCCAGGAAGTTGAAACATATGAAGCAAGAGGGTGTGGTATACAAATGCAGATGGAATAACAAACAAGTATGAGGAGTGGCACGAAAGAATCAAGGAGACATCCCCAGACATAATAGCACTCACAGAAACAAAACTCACCAGAATAATAACAGATTCAATCTTTCCATCCGGATATCAAATCCTCAGGAAAGACAGAGGGAGGAGAGGGGGAGGAGGAGTTGCACTGCTCATTAAAAACCAGTGGAGTTTTGAGAAAATGGAAGGAATGGATGGCACGGGCGAAAGGGACTACTTAGTAGGAACAATCCAGTTTGAGGGACATAAGGTGATAATTGCAGTAATGTACAACCCACCACAGAACTGCAGGAGGCCAAGAGAAGATTACGATGAGAGCAACAGAGCAATGATCGACACACTAGCCGAGGTGGCCAGGAGAGCACACATGGGAGCAAAGTTACTAGTTATGGATGATTTCAATCACAAGGAGATTGACTGGGAAAACCTGGAGCCCCATGGGGGTCCCAAAACATGGAGAGCCAAGATGATGGATGTAGTACTGGAAAACCTCATGCATCAACATGTTAGAGACACTACCAGAGAGAGGAGAGGATGAACCAGCAAGACTGGACCTTGTATTCACCTTGAGTAGTTCGAACATCGAGGGTATCATGTATGAAAGGCCCTTGGGAGCTAGTGATTATGTGGTTCTGTGCTTCGACTACATAGTTGAGCTCCAAGTGGAGAGAGTAGCAGGAATAGGGTGGGAAAAACCAAACTACAAAAGGGGGAACTACTCAGGCATGAGGAACTTCCTTCAAGACATTCAGTGGGAGAGGGAACTGACAGGAAAACCAGTACAAGAAATGATGGAATATGTGGCAACAAAATGCAAGGAGACAGAGGAGAGGTTTGTTCCCAAGGCAAACAAATAATGGGAAGAACAGAATGAGTCCTTGGTTCACCCAAAGGTGTAGGGAGGCAAAAACTAGATGTACTAGAGAATGGAAAAGGTACAGAAGACAGAGAACTCAGGAAAATAAAGAAATTAGCTGAAGAGCCAGAAATGAATATGCACAGATAAGAAGGGAGGCTCAGAGACAATACGAAAATGACATAGCATCAAAAGTAAAGACTGACCCAAAGCTGTTGTACAGCCACATCAGGAGGAAAACAACAGTCAAGGACCAGGTAATCAGACTGAGGAAGGGTGATGGGGAATTCACAAGAAACGACCAAGAGGTATGTCAGGAGCTCAACACAAGATTTAAAGAGGTATTTACAGTGGAAACCAGTAGGACTCCAGGAAATCAGAACAGGGGGGCACAGCAGCAAGTGCTGGATAAGGTACATGTAACCAAGGAGGAGGTGAAGAAGCTGCTATGCGAACTTGACACCTCAAAGGCGGTGGGACCAGACAACATCTCTCCATGGGTCCTTAAAGAGGGAGCAGAGATGTTGTGTGAGCCATTAACAAAGATCTTCAACACATCATTTGAAACTGGGCAACTCCCTGAGGTATGGAAAATGGCAAATGTAGTCCCAATTTTTAAAAAGGGAGACAGACATGAGGCACTAAACTACAGACCTGTATCTCTAACGTGTATAGTATGCAAGGTCATGGAGAAGATCATCAGGAGGAGAGTGGTGGAGCACCTGGAAAGAAACAAGTGTATAATTGACAACCAGCATGGTTTCTGGGAAGGAAAATCCTGTGTCACAAACCTACTAGAGTTTTATGACAAGGTGACAGAAGTAAGATGAGAGAGAGGGGTGGATCGACTGCATATTTTTGGACTGCAAGAAGGCCTTCGACACAGTTCCTCACAAGAGGTTACTGCAAAAGCTAGAGGATCAGGCACACATAACAGGAAAGGCACTGCAGTGGATCAGAGAATACCTGACAGGGAGGCAACAACGAGTCATGGTACGCGACGAGGTGTCAGAGTGGGCGCCTGTGACAAGCGGGGTTCCACAGGGGTCAGTCCTAGGACCTGTGCTGTTCTTGGTATATGTGAACAACATAACGGAAGGGATAGACTCAGAAGTGTCCTTGTTTGCAGATGATGCGAAGTTAATGAGAAGAATCAAATCGGATGAGGATCAGGCAGGACTACAAAGAGACCTGGACAGGCTACAAGCCTGGTCCAGCAACTGGCTCCTTGAATTTAACCCTGCCAAATGCAAAGTCATGAAGATTGGGGAAGGGAAAAGAAGACTGCAGACACAATATAGTTTAGATGGCCAAAGACTGCAAACCTCACTCAAGGAAAAAGATCTGGGGGTGAGTATAACACCGAGCATATCTCCTGAGGCGCACATCAATCAGATAACTGCTGCAGCATACGGGCGCCTGGCAAACCTACGGATAGCGTTCCAATACCTCATTAAGGATTCGTTTATGATCTGTATACCATTTACGTCAGGCCCATACTGGAGTATGCAGCACCAGTTTGGAATCCACACCTAGTCAAGCACGTCAAGAAATTAGAGAAAGTGCAAAGGTTTGCAACAAGACTAGTCCCAGAGCTACGGGGATTGTCCTACGAAGAAAGGTTGAGGGAAATCGGCCTGACGACACTGGAGGCCAGGAGGGTCAGGGGAGACATGATAACGACATATAAAATACTGCGCGGAATAGACAAGGTGGACAAAGACAGGATGTTCCAGAGATGGGACACAGACACAAGAGGTCACAATTGGAAGTTGAAGACTCAGATGAATCAAAGGGATGTTAGGAAGTATTTCTTCAGTCATAGAGTAGTCAAGTCGTGGAATAGTCTAGAAAGTGAAGTAGTGGAGGCGGGAACCATACATAGTTTTAAGGCGAGGTATGATAAAGCTCATGGAGCAGGGAGAGAGAGGACCTAGTAGCAATCAGTGAAGAGGCAGGGCCAGGAGCTATGACTCAACCCCTGCAACCACAAATAGGTGAGTACACAGTGGAACCTCAAATATCGAACTTAATCCGTTCCAAGAGTCAGTTCTAAATTCGAAAAGTTTGAAATATTTTCAATATTTCCCTTAAGAAATAATGGAAATATAATTAATCTTCCAGAAACCCAAAAATATTCACAAAAAAAAAAATACATTTCATAGAGATTAATTATAGTTTTACATACCCACAACAAATATAGTGTTCAATTATGTATTAATAAATTTAATTAAACATATAAAATAACATTTTATTTACCTTTATTGAAGATTGGTGATGGCTTCTGGAAGATAGGGAGGAGGAGAGAGGGAGTTGGGGTTAGTGTTTGGAAGGAGAATCCCCCTCCATGAGGTCTTCAGGTATCAAAGCCCTCTCTGGGGTTACTTCCCTTCTCTGTCTTTTAATGCCACTAGGACCAGCTTGAGTCACTGGACCCCTGTCTCACAAAATAACTGTCCACAGTTTTCTGTTTCTGGTGCCTCTTTAAGATTTCCCTAAAATGGGACATGGTTCTGTCACTGAACTTGTTGCAAAGATGGTTTGTTTCAGCTTGCTCAGGGTGGTACTTCTCCACAAACATTTGGACATAATTTCACTTCTGTATTATTTCCTTCTTCACATCTATGGTGTTTCTCAACTTCTTTACCACAGGGGTACCACTAGCAAGTTTCTTTGGGCCCACTGTAGCTTATTTCACAGTCCCACAAGCACTAAACAAATGAAATAATCGTAAAATGTTTGAATGAGAGCATCACCAAAACCAGACTGGCTCACGGCGCCTGCGTGGGGACGCAGACAGTGCAGGCTGCCGGACAGGCCCGGTACCCAGCGGTTCGAAAATAAGGGCGAGTTCGATAATAGGGACCAAGTTGGTTCGAAAAAAGGGTTCTATTTTCGAAGAGTTCGATAAGCGATACGTTCAAAATTTGAGGCTCCACTGTATATACAGTCACTAGACATGTTCCTAGAACAACTGTAGTCTGTAGAACTCTTTGAAACATAGTGTCATGTGGGAAATTTACGTAAGGCCATGTTAGAATATCATACAGGATCATACATGACCAAAAAGGGGTACTTATCTGAATTGGTTGACATCTCAGATTTCCATCAACTGCACCCTGGAAATCTCCTTATGATCTCAGCTGTCTGTTTCCCACAGGGGCTGTTGATAATGAGTAACCAGGGTTAAATCTTCACCCTAAGAATATATATTCCAGTATAGTACATTACCTGGAATGTAGTTGGTTACTCTTGCCTGTTATTGGGCGATTTCCCATAGATTACGGCCTAGTAAGAGTAGCCCTATTCACCTTGTGTCAACCAATGCACTGCAGTACACATCAGGTTGATGCAAGTGAGAACAGGACCTACCTTGCTCATGTAACAGGAGCTTGTGGTGTTGATTGCGCCACTTAGACTAAAATTGGTGTCTTGAACGAGGAAATGAGGAACTGGTTAGATAAGTACACTTTCTTGCATGATAATAAATACGTGATAACAAAGAGTGGTACTTATCTTTTAACAGCATGATTTCCAGCAGCCTCTCCCTGGTATCACCTTCGTAGTTATGGCAGTGTCCACAGTGGCTGTTGATGAGTGAGTAAATCCATTACATTTTGCCCCAAAGGAGCGTATTATTCAGCATATCACATTGGAATAGACATGTGGTGCAGATGGATATTCACTGGTTTTTTGTGGTTGATACTCTAATGATGGTTTCTAAGGTGGGGAATATTCTTCTAACATTAACCTTAACACTTCAGTACTTTGGGGTAAATGAAAAGGGAATAAAACCCACCTGACTCATAGCTGGAGTCCTGTGTTGTTGGTGCGACACGAGGCCAATATCGGTGTCTTGATAATAGACTGATGAAATGTCTCAGGGAAATGTTGCACTAATGTTCACCGCAACACTTCAGGAATGTTATTTCCTAATCGCACCAGTTCACTATTGTCAGTCACTATCACTTGCTTATGAGTTTCAATGGATTATCCATGGTGTTGAGATATTTTGTCTCTTTGTTTATGCCTGTGTGTATATGCTGTGGTGACACGTGTTAACATATTGTGATTTATACCATGAAGCATTACATTCGTGTTTGGATTTTACACTAATTAAATTTCTTATTGGAGATTGATAGTACTATTTCGGAGTCTACCACACAAATTCACTGTTGTCTTTGTTCTCGATGGGAGATTTTGTGACGTATGTATGCTCTGAGTCCTGTAGTCAGTCTGACTACTGCCCAGCGGGCGCCCTCAGCCCTCGTCCCACAAAGGAAAATGCTCAACTCTACTTTATATAGCTTTATTGCTACACATTGCAACAAGAATTAACACAAGAGGGCCGTTTCCTTGTTGTTTAGCTGTGGGCTAATAGTTATAATGCCCCTGACTTGTAAACTAAGTAGGGCACAGAGTTTTCCTTAATTTTCCTGCTATGTGGAAAAAGCAATAACTCTCTTTTTAACTCTCATTGTGCAGTTGCTCAGAAATTGCAGCAATGAGAGGTTGTGCATGATAATGCCTGGTACATACATGTGTGTCTAATAAACTGTTGTGGGGGAAGTGGAAGAATCCATTAACCCCTTTCGGAGAGGGCTGAGGGCTGAGAGATACCCCTCTACTGGAGAATTTTCTCCACAGGGTTTAGACGCGTAGCCACTACTGTCTCTTTGTTCTGACACAGTACGGTTCATCACTGTTCACCCTTCACATACTTGTTGCAGTCTGAGACCCCAGCTCCGCAGGTCCCTCCTCCAAGGAAGGATTTCCTGACATAAGGTCTTCAGACTTCCGATGCCAGTATTTGCAACAGGCTTCATCCAAGGATTACTGTTTCCTTGAATTCTAGCTGTGGGCTATAGGAATGCATACCCCAACTTTATCCTCAAGTTGGGGACTATTTATTTTGAATTTTTAATGGTCTGGGGAACCAGCAGTTCTCTCAGGCTCACTCTCGATTGTAGAATTGAGCAGATATTCTCGTAAGGAGTGGGATGTCTCATGACACCTTTTGCTCTTAACATGAGTTTCTGATTGAACATGTGTATGCTGAGCCGTTTCATATCGAGACGTGAAAACAAGGAAGCTAGATCATTCTTGTCCCCCTTTTTGAGAGGGCTACTTCCTTTTGGGAGGGAGATAATGCCCCCTTCATAATAATAATTTTATTTTAGCATGATACATGTTTGTACAAAGGAGTATAACAATTGGGTGTATGTGCCAAAAGCCCCTTTATGCAGAGCATTTCAGTCAAACTTAAAACTAACTTAAGATTAATAAGGCAATAACAGTGCAGTAATTTTGTACATATGGTCATTAGGTGAGTTACAGTGAATACAAGAGAACTGAATATTCTATTAGATCACGTTTGGAAGAGAAGAATTAGTTTTGATTATTAACCCTTTCACTGTTGAGACCCCTGCTCACAAACTTGCTCTCAGTGTCGACGAATTAAATAAAAAAAATATTTTTTCTTATGAAATGATAGAGAATCTTCTCTGTGGTAATGACACCAAAAGTATAAAATTTGATGGAAAACTTACGGAACTACGTGAAGTTAGTGATCATGGCGATGCTTATGCATCGGCAATTTTGCTCAGTTTGAGCCCTATTTTGGCCAATTCCATTGTTCCAGTTGACCAAACTCATAGCTATTTTGCTAGAATTCTTTTTGTTCTATCGATTGAGTACAAGAAACTGCCCATTTACCGATTTCAACTACCCAATAAAGTGATCAAAAATTGGTAATTTTGGCAATTTTATACACAATTCTAGGAAGGCCAATTTCAAAATAGGGTCCAGAATTAACTGTTGAATTAGCATTGCAAACATTCCTAGCATTAAAATAATATTTTCTCTCTTCATTAGTCATGTCTCCAGGCCCCTCTTATATTATGCTTGCTTTCCATTTTGAGTTTTTATTCACACAAAAAACAGAAGATTTGCTGTTATGCTGACTACTGCATTATTGTAAAAATGGTATACAGTAGACTGTCATTTAACATGGGTTTATTTTGCACAATTTGGTTATAGCACAATTGAAGAATTGTGGCAGAATTTTATACAATACTTTGTAAAATTAACTCAACATGGTTCAGTTTGCGGGAGGGGAAAAAATTTGGAGTGCATGGTTGCCCACGGGATCGGCTGTGGGTTACACCACTGAGTCAACAGGGTAGACCTACCACAATTCCTCGCCGCCCTCTGCCACCCCAACCACCCTCCCAGCCTTCAGTTCGGTTCATACGTGTGTAGGACGATCCTCTGGAAGCTCACTGTGTTTGTTTAGATATGTATTTTAGTTGCCATATCTTAAATCTGCCAAGCAATCATGGCATCCAGTAGGCATAGAAGTGTTGCTGAAAGTGGCAAGGAAAGGTATAAGCATTTAAGTCTTAGAATTAACAAAGAAAATAGAGATACAGTGGTCTGAGTTTCGTGAGCCTCGCGCTCCGTGAATTTAGATTTTCATTAGGTTTTTTCATCAAAATAAAGCCTCGTGGTTCGTGATTTGCCTCGTGATTCGTCCGTAGTACGGAATGCATCCGTGCTGCTGGGAGCAGCCGGGTATACACAAAGGCTCCCACACAGCATTCAGAAGTCAGTGTGGCATTGTTTGTGGATGAGTGACCATCTCCACACACTTTCATATGATACATTTTGTAATAATCCATTCTTTATTGTGCTTGCAACTGCTAAATAAGCCACCATGGGCCCAAAGATAGCTTCTAGTGCCAGCCCTTTGGTAAAGAAGGTGAGAAATACGATAGAATTAAAGAAAGAAATCATCGCAAAATATGAAAGTGGAGTGCATGTGATTGAACTCGGCAGGATGTACGGGAAGCCCCATTCAGTGATCACTTGCATCGTGTCAAAGAAAAAGGAAATCAAGGAAGCTGTTGTTGTGAAAGGGATAGATATGCTCACCAAAAAGAGATCGCAAATACTCGAAGATGTTGAGAATTTGTTGTTAGTGTGGCTCAACCCCAAAAATTAGCAGGAGATATTGTTATGCAGTCGATAATTTGTGAAAAGGCAAGGCAGTTGCATGCCGATCTTGTAAAGAAAATGCCTGGAATGAGTGCTGATGTTAGTAAATTTAAGGCCAGCAAAGGCTGGTTTGAGGGATTTAAGAAGCGTAGTGACATACACATAATGGTAAGGCATGACGAGGCTGCCAATTCTGACAAATATGCGGCTGAAAAATTCGTGCAGGAATTCAAGGACTGTGTAGAGGCTGAAGGATTCATCCTCCAACAAGTGTTCAGTTGTGACGAAACAGGCCTCTTTTGGAAGAAAATCCCGAAGAGGACCTACATCACGCAGGAGGAAACGGCACTGCCAGGACACAAGCCTATGAAAGACAGGAAAACTCTCATGCTCTGTGGTAATGCTAGTGGGCATTTCAAAGTGAAGCCTCTACTGGTGTATCACACTGAAAATCTCAGGGTGTTCAAGAAAAACAGTGTCGCTAAGAGTAAATTGTGTGTGATGTGGAAGGGAAATTTTCCTTGATTGGTTCAATGGAGTGTTTGGCCTGAGTGTGCAGGAATACCTCCTGGAAAAAAAATTGCCACTCAAATTTCGTTCTTTTGGTGTCATTACAATCGGGAAAAGATTCTCTGTCATTTCATAAGAAAAATTTTTTTTTTTTGCAAAATTTGCAACACCAGGAGACACCTCAGGATTTGGGGTTGCGACAGTCAAGGGGTTAATGCCACAAGGACCAGCTTGAGCCACTGGACCCCTGTCGCTTAAAAAATTGTTCCAGAAGGGTCTGTTTCTGGTGTTTCTTTAAAATTTGCTTAAAATGAGACGAGACATTGTCGTTGAACATGCCGCATACACAGCCTGCAACAGCTTTGTCAGGGTGATGTTCCTCCACAAATCTTTCCATCCTAGTCCACATTGCACACATCTCTTTAATCTCTGAGTAATCATTGTGTAAATTGTCAGTGATGTACTGTATTACACTAGCTATTTTACTGAGCTTAAACTTTTCTTGTTAACTGTTTTGTCAGACAAAGAGATAGATCTTCTTATCAGTCCTGCTCATTATTGTAACACAAAATGTCCATCAACTTTGAATGACAAGACACAGCATGGAGGATGGTGATGAAGATTTGTCAAGTGTTCAACAACTACTGTATTTTAAAATGAATTTAGAATTTAATACCAGTTTTAACTTGAACTTAATTTTACCTATCGTATGTATGTACGTACTGGAGTTTAGTTGGATAGTAGAAGTTACCCAGTACTGTACAATGTTCCACTGCTAATTGAGGCTTTACTGTATAGGTAGATAGTTTTCTGAGTGTAGCATTGGGTAGCACAGCCTTCAGCAGCTGTGTATGAATGATATAAGTAAATGATCACAAGGGACTTACTCTGCAATACGTACTTGACATTATATAGGTTAGGATCATTAAATGTTTCCTACAAGGCAATCTGGGCTACTACTAATTGGTTATTACCCATTTATTATTTTGTATCTGCAAGTGTTTATGTCAAAGATTTGGAAATGCTTTTATAATAGACATCCTCTCTGATTCTGAGCAGAAACCCTAGTTAACCCTTTCAGGGTCCATCCCATAGATCTACGGCTTTACGTTCAGGGTCCAAACCATAGATCTACGCCAAAATCCTAGCGGCATCAAATTTAGCGCAAGAAGGCTGGTAGGCCTACATCTGAGAGAATGGGTCTGGGTGGTCAGTATGCACACCAGAGAAAAAATCTGGACGCCCGCATGGCATTGTGGGAACGCTGGCAAAGTAGCTTTGTTCATTGTGCCTGGCGGCAAGGAAGCTCTCACTCCTCACTCACTCTCCGGGCGAATTCTGACTCTCCTCTTCACAACTTACAGTTCTAAGACTGATGGAAATGAAGATGAAGATGAATTCTATGGTTTTGAACCATATGGTACCTGTTGGAACTTATTCGGTCTGAGAAGTCCCAACAGGGAAAAACACACCGTTCGAGGGCCCTTAAACCCAACCCAAAACAAAAACACATTCTCTTCCGGTTTGGCGTGGGTGGATGGTAGGTACTTCTTAATTTATAGATTTATCCTTCAGGGAAGAAGTAGGTAATTTTACTGTTAGCACACTAATATTAGGATTATTAAGGCAACTGTAGATAATAATAATGTAGACCTAAGACCTTAACATAGGTAGTAATATGCCGATAATATAGGTAAACACTAGGTTAAGTTAGCTAGGGAGAACTGGCAGTCCTAGTTTGAACGACTGGGCGCGGGTCTTGAAGACACGAGAGCGCCCTTCTATGACCAGACATCACCTGGACAAGACGTGCTGTGATCAGCAGGCGGCGCCCCCCACGTGTCTTCACATATGAGACCTGGGGAAATCTGGTAGAGGCACCTCGATGTACCATAGATGACCTCCTCCATCAGGCCCATACAGTAAGACAAGACCTCCACTTTTTTCGTAGGATTCTGGCCAGTTTCTGGGGAAAATTGTGAGTGAGTTGAACTGTGGGCCTTTGTGCAGCTGGCAGTGCATGCCCAGTATGTACCAACGTCTCTTGTCAGCCTAGAAGCTAGTGTCCGTGTCTGCATAGTTATACTAGGGGATACACACCCCCTTGGATATAGGAATTTGTGAGGTGCAGGCAGGTCACTAATAACGATTGAATATTGCAGGAATTAAGGCTCCCAGTTGCATGTGGTTTCTGAGGGGAAGTCCAAAGGGGCTAAGCTTAGGGAGGTTGAAGATCAGGATATATGCTGCAACACCAAGTAAGTTAGTCCTTTAAACGTGCATGCAGGTGAGATTTCTTGCAACATCAATCATTTGTGAAAATCTTCCCTATAAGCCACTTGTGAGGCTGAGGTACCGACCTCAGAGCTCGATGTCAGCAGAGCTTGCCAGGGTAGGCGACTCACTTGGAGGCAGTCCAGACAAATTTTCACAGTACCATTGTGCCATATGGTACCATATGGTACAGTGGTGCCATGTCATACAATGGTATCATATGGTACAATGGTATCGTATGGTAGAGTGGTACCATATGGTACAGTGTACCATATAGTACATTGTACCATATGGTACAGGGTACAGGGACCCTAATGGAAATAAGTCTGTCTGACTTTTTTGGGTTATCCTATGTTCTCCAAACATATGCTGCTAAGTATGATATTCTATGTAACTTTATTTGTGTATACCTAAATAAACTTACTTATGATGCCACATGCACTTGAGTAAGTTTATTCAGGTGTACAGAAATACAATTACATAGATTATCATACATAGCAGCATACGTATAACATCCTAGGATAACCCAAAAAAGTCAGGATGACTTATTTCCATAGTTATCCCTGTATCTGTACCATATGGTGTTCTGTACTGTATGGTACTCTATACCATATGGTACCCTGTGCCATATGGTACCCTGTGCCATATGGTACCCTGTGCCATATGGTACCCTGTACCATATGATACCCTGCACCATATGGTACCCTGCATCATATGTTATCCTGTACTGCATGGTACACTATACCATATATTACAATGTACCATATAGTACCCTGTAACATATGATACCATGTACCATATGGTCAATAGGTGTTGGTGGCATGAGACACCAGCCAAGACTGAGTGAGTGGCGACGCAAGCTAGCTACTTACTCTCCAGTTTCCGAGACAAAGTGCTTTGTCATCCACCTCAAGGAACGGGTCAAGTTCCTGTACACTTGTAAATGTATAATAGAACATTACTAATATATAATATTTTTTGCATATTTTTGTTGTAAACAACTATTGTAAACAAAATAATGAAAATATTAGTGTGTTTATTGTGTTGAATACAACAGTACCATATGGTACAATGAACCATATGGTATCATTGTACTTTATGGTACAGTGTACTATATGGTACCATTGCATCATATGGCACCATATGGTACCATTACACCATATGGTACCATAAGGTACCATTGCACCATATAGTACCATTGTATCATATGGTACCATTGTACCAAATGGTGCCATTGTACCATATGGTACCATTGTATCATGTGCCATTGTACCATGTACCATATGGTACCATTGTATATGGTGTCATTGTACCATATGGTACCATTGCACCCTATAGCACCATTGTACCATATGGTACTATATGGTACCGTTGTATTCAACACAATAACCGCACTAATATTTTCATCATTTTGTTTACAATAAACTTGTAAACAGGTTTTGTAAGCAATATAATGATAAACAAATTAGTGCAGTTATTGTGTTGAATACAATGAGTGTACACTTATACAATATACATTATACTGGTCTCACAGGGCACAAATGTTATTAGAAAAAGAAAAAAATTTGAAAAGAAAAAAGTATAAAAAACGTAAAATAAAAAAATGGGATTTTGCGGAAGTCACTGATGTTGCAGCCACCCGGTCATTTTGGGTCAACTTCCTGCCGCTGTATCTCGGTAAGTACTGATCAGAGTTTTTTTTTTTGTCTTATTACCTTCACAAAAATATACTCTTTAATTCTGTAAGAAAAAATATTTTTTTTTTTTTTTCAAAATTTCTTGGACACTGGAGCACCACTTCAGATTTTGGCCTTGGACCCTGAAGGGGTTAATGAGGCCCCTACCAACCATATATGGTTGGTAGGGTTGTCTACTCAGAATCAGAGAGGATTCCAGACTCAGAATTGAATGTAAGTCTTAAAAATATTGAAAAATGTTGCACTAATTATGTATGCTGTGTCTACAAAAGTAAAAGGTCTTCTTCTTTCAACAAGCTGGCCATATCCCACTGAAGCAGAAAAGTAAAAGGTATCATGCACAAATAACCTGCACGTAGTAGAATGAAACCTGTGATGACATTTCAGTCCAAGTTTCGCCAAAATGTTGTCATAAGTTTAAGTCTCCCGTGTGCAGGTTGTTTGTGTATTGTTCCAATCATAGTACAGTGGACCCCCGCATAACGATTACCTCCAAATGCGACCAATTATGTAAGTGTATTTAAGTAAGTGCGTTTGTACGTGTATGTTTGGGGGTCTGAAATGGACTAATCTACTTCACAATATTTCATATGGGAACAAATTCGGTCAGTACTGGCACCTGAACATACTTCTGGAGTGAAAAAATATCGTTAACCGGGGGTCCACTGTATTGTACTTTTTTATTCTTTAAGGGGCATCAGTTTTTTTCCCCCCCTTAGCATAGCTACTTTATTTTGCTGACAACTAGTCTGGAACACCCAAACATTAGAACTATTGCCATAATTAGCTCACTGAACATTTCCTGATTCAGAATCACTGGATAAAGGGTTGTCTATCAGGCATGTTCTCTGAGACTAGTTCTTGTGTTTGGGTGGCATATTGGACAAGATGTCAGCATGGCATAACCATTTGACCAGAAACAGAAATATCAATCTCAATCTTAAAATAATGAATCCTAACTAGTCATAAGTCGGCCTGTGATACTCCAATACTGAAACTATGTATTGTGCTAAAACAAAAGCATTCACATTGCTAAACTCACAAACTAGTACAGTGGACCCCCGCTTAACGATCACCTCCAAATGCGACCAATTATGTAAGTGTATTTATGTAAGTGCGTTTGTACGTGTATGTTTGGGGGTCTGAAATGGACTAATCTACTTCACAATATTCCTTATGGGAAAAAATTCGGTCAGTACTGGCACCTGAACATACTACTAGAATGAAAAAAGTTCGTTAACCGGGGGTCCACTGTATTTAGTCACTTAGCCATAATACCAACTTACCTCATAATTTGTAATATTTTAAATTTAAGATCTAATCTAAGTCTGCCCGAAATGCCTAGCCATGCTAGGTGTTCTAGGTAGACTAGTAAACTCAATTGTAATCCGAGAATAAACCCATAGCTTAAATAATAGCTAACAATAAATAATAACCATTGTTCACATTTTCTTTACTATTCATGATTTGCATCATGCTCTGATTTCTAGATAATAGATTGCTTATCTGTATACTGTATACATTTCGATATATTTTCTTAACCAATGTAAGAAACATTTGTGTCAAAATCGGTAAAGTAGTAAGAGACCTAGTAAAGTTATATCACTCACAAATCAGGGGATTTTACATGATATCCCCACCATATAAATAATAATTAATAATAATAATTGGTAGGATACTGCTGCCAAGTGTGTAAAGCAAAAGTCTGTTTGTTTTACTGTCTCATAAACATGCAAGGTTTCAGGTACGTAGTAGGTTGGTAGACAGCAGCCACCCAGGGAGGTACTACCGTCCTGCCAACTGAGTGTAAAACGGAAGCCTGTAATTGTTTTACATGATGGTAGGATTGCTGGTGTCTTTTTTTCTGTCTCATGAACATGCAAGATTTCAGGTATGTCTTGCTACTTCTACTTACACTTACGTCACACTACACATACGTGTACAAGCATATACAGTGGACCCCCGCATAACGATATTAATCCGTGCATGAGAGCTCATTGTTATGCGAAATTATCGTTATGCGGATGAATTTTCCCCATAAGAAATAATGGAAATCAAATTAATCCGTGCAAGACACCCCAGAGTATGAAAAAAAAAAATTTTTTACCACATGAAATATTAATTTTAATACACACAAACTGAAAAAGACATGCACAGTTACATGACACTTACCTTTATTGAAGATCTGGTGATGATTGATGGGATGGGAGGAGGAGAGAGTCTTAGTGTTTAGAAGGGGAATCCCCTTCCATTAAGACTTGAGGTGTCAAGTCCTTTTCTGGGGTTACTTCCCTTCTTCTTTTAATGCCACTAGGACCAGCTTCAGAGTCACTGGACTTCTGTCGCACAACATATCTGTCCATAGTGGCCTGTACCTCTCGTTCCTTTATGACTTTCCTAAAGTGTTTCACAACATTGTCAGTGTAATAGTCACCAGCACGGCTTGCAATAGCTGTGTTAGGGTGATTGTCATCAAAAAAGGTTTGCACTTTAAGCCACATTCCACACATTTCCTTAATCTTTGAAGTAGGCAACTTCTTCAATTTCTCTCTCCCCTCCTCCGAAGCAGTTTCCTCAGGTCTGGCCTCTTGCTGTTGAAGTTGATCTAGCAGCTCATCAGTGGTTAGTTCTTCATTGTCCTCCTCCACCAACTCTTCCACATCATCCCCACTAACCTCCAACCCCAAGGACTTTCCCAATGCCACAATGGATTCCTCAACTGGCATAGGATTCCCAGGGTTAGCCTCAAACCCTTCAAAATCCCTTTGGTCTACACATTCTGGCCACAGTTTCTTCCAAGCAGAGTTCAAGGTCCTCTTAGTCACTCCCTCCCAAGCCTTACCTATAAGGTTTACACAATTGAGGATATTAAAGTGCTCTCTCCAAAACTCTCTTAGAGTCAATTGAGTTTCTGAGGTCACTACAAAGCACCTTTCAAACAGAGCTTTTGTGTACAGTTTTTTGAAGTTTGCAATAACCTGCTGGTCCATGGGCTGCAGGAGAGGAGTGGTATTAGGAGGCAAAAACTTCACCTTAATGAAGCTCATGTCCCCATAAAGTCGCTCTGCCACGTCTGTAGGATGACCAGGGGCATTGTCTAACACCAGGAGGCACTTAAGGTCTAATTTCTTTTCAGTTAGGTAATCTTTCACATTGGGGGCAAATGCTTGGTGTAACCAGTCATAGAAAAAGTCCCTAGTGACCCATGCCTTACTGTTTGCCCTCCACAGCACACACAAATTAGCCTTGAGGATATTCTTTTGCCTGAACGCTCTGGGAGTTTCTGAGTGATACACTAATAAAGGCTTCACTTTGCAATCACCACTAGCATTGGAACACATCAACAGAGTAAGCCTGTCTTTCATAGGCTTATGTCCTGGGAGTGCCTTTTCCTCCTGAGTAATGTAGGTCCTGCTTGGCATTTTCTTCCAAAACAGGCCTGTTTCATCACAATTAAACACTTGTTCAGGTTTCAGTCCTTCACTGTCTATGTACTCCTTGAATTCCTGCACATATTTTTCAGCTGCTTTGTGGTCCGAACTGGCAGCCTCACCATGCCTTATCACACTATGTATGCCACTACGCTTCTTAAATCTCTCAAACCAACCTTTGCTGGCCTTAAATTCACTCACATCATCACTAGTTGCAGGCATTTTTTTAATTAAATCCTCATGCAACTTCCTAGCCTTTTCACTTATGATCACTTGAGAGATGCTATCTCCTGCTATCTGTTTTTCATTTATCCACACCAATAAGAGTCTCTCAACATCTTCCATCACTTGCGATCTCTGTTTCGAAAACACAGTTGAACCTTTGGCAAGAACAGCTTCCTTGATTGCCGTTTTGTTGGACACAATAGTAGCGATGGTTGATTGGGGTTTACTATACAACCTGGCCAGCTCGGAGACACGCACTCCACTTTCATACTTAGCAATGATCTCTTTCTTCATCTCTATAGTAATTCTCACCCTTATTCCTGTAGGGTTGGCACTAGAAGCTTTCTTGGGGCCCATGGTCACTTATTTTGCAGATAAAATCACCAAAAACACTGTAATAATACGAAATGTTCCGATTGTATGCTTGGATGTTACCGCGGAGGCTGGCTGGTAAACAATGCCACCGGCGGAACATGTGAGGCTGGCTCAGGCCGCACATTAGACGCGTCTCGGACGAATAGCGTTGAGCGGGTTTTTTAGCGGTATGCGAGGCAAAATCTTAGCGATAAAATGTATCGGTATGCGGATTTAACGTTATGTGATGCCAACGGTATGTGGGGGTCCACTGTATGAAGAGTTTTTACGAGGATAGTGAGGCTCAAGTTAGAGTATGTAGGAAAGAGGGAAATTATTTCCCCTTAGGCAAGGATGTGTGATGTCACCGTGGTTGTTTAATATATTTATAGATGGGGTTGTAAGAGAAGTAAATGCGAGGGTCTTGGCAAGAGGCGTGGAGTTAAAAGATAAAGAATCACACACAAAGTGGGAGTTGTCACAGTTGCTCTTTGCTGATGACACTGTGCTCTTGGGAGATTCTGAAGAGAAGTTGCAGAGATTGGTGGATGAATTTGGTAGGGTGTGCAAAAGAAGAAAATTAAAAGTGAATACAGGAAAGAGTAAGGTTATGAGGATAACAAAAAGATTAGGTGATGAAAGATTGGATATCAGATTGGAGGGAGAGAGTATGGAGGAGGTGAATGTATTCAGATATTTGGGAGTGGACGTGTCAGCGGATGGGTCTATGAAAGATGAGGTGAATCATAGAATTGATGAGGGGAAAAGGGTGAGTGGTGCACTTAGGAGTCTGTGGAGACAAAGAACTTTGTCCTTGGAGGCAAAGAGGGGAATGTATGAGAGTATAGTTTTACCAACGCTCTTATATGGGTGTGAAGCGTGGGTGATGAATGTTGCAGCGAGGAGAAGGCTGGAGGCAGTGGAGATGTTATCATGTGGGAGTTCGATACGTGGATTAGGGTAGAAATACTCACGTAGGCTGTTATTACTATAATTGCTGTTATGTGGAGGGAGCCCGCAGCCGTTACCTATCTCCTTGGTTACACTCGTCAAACTGACTAGCCGGCTGGCCAGTACCCCGTAGTGGGTCTTTTGAAAATAGTGTCAGCTCAGCACAGACCGTGACTCAAGACGGTTGGTCGTTGAGTCAACGGACAGGTTACTGGTAACTGGTTACTGGTAACTGGTTACTACTACTGAGAGGTGAGAAGATGGGTATAACGAACTTATTGTCCCATCGTATTCCACTTGAACCTGGTACTAGACCTATCTACATACCTGCGTACAGAATGCCTCATTCACAAGTTGCTGTCGCAGAAGAATTGATCAATCAAATGCTTGATGATGGAGTTATTGCACCTAGCAATTCACCTTGGAATGCACCCTTGATACTAGTACCTAAGAAGGATGGTACTTGGCGTCCAGTAATTGACTTTAGGAAGTTAAACGCAAAAACCATTCCAGATCGCTTTCCACTCCCTGTACTGGGTGATCTTTTACGTAATATCGGAGATAACAAAGTCTTTTCAACCCTAGATTTGTTACAAGGGTTTTGGCAAGTCCCTCTTCACGAGGACAGCCAAGAACTAACTGCATTCTCCACTCCTACAGGTCATTATCACTTCCTCCGTATGGCATTTGGATTACGATCTTCCCCTATCACGTTCTCAAGGCTCATGACTAATATCTTTAGAGGTCTCATAGGTAATGCACTTATGGTGTACTTAGATGACGTAATCGTCATGTCTAAAGACGTGGATACACACTTGAAAAGACTTGATGTAGTACTTGGTAAGCTTGAAGAAGCCAATTTAAAGATCAAACTGTCAAAATGTCAATTTTTCAGATCAGAAATTAAGTTTCTTGGTCACGTAGTCACTCCTAGAGGGGTTACGACTGACCAAAGTAAAGTAACTGCAGTACTAAATTTTCCAACTCCCAAAACTGCTGATGCCGTAAGATCCTTTGTGGGCTTAGCAGGTTTTTATAGATCTTTCATTGCCAATTTTTCTTCCATAGCTGTTCCTCTAACTGAGTTGCTTAAGAAAGATGCTCCTTTTGTTTGGACCTTCCGTCAAGAAAGAGCATTCCAAACTCTAAAAGAAAAGCTAACATCTGCTCCAATTTTGAAATTTCCAGATTTTTCTAAGCCTTTCTATCTGACAACTGATGCTAGTTCAATTGGCATAGGTGCCGTACTAGCTCAGAAGACCGATGGCAAGTACAACGCAGTTGCATTTGCTAGTCGCGTCCTTACAAAGGCTGAACGTAATTATACAGTAACTGAGCAAGAAGCTTTAGCAATAGTATGGTCTTTAAAGCACTTCCGAGACATTATTTATCAGTACTCTGTTCATGTCTTGACAGATCATGCTCCACTGATACCCTTATTCCAGAACAAACAACCTACTGGAAGGTTAGCTAGATGGACCTTGACTATCCAAGAGTTCAATCCCACCGCTGCCACCATTTATCATGTGGGAGTTCGATACGTGGATTAGGGTAGAAATACTCACGTAGGCTGTTATTACTATAATTGCTGTTATGTGGAGGGAGCCCGCAGCCGTTACCTATCTCCTTGGTTACACTCGTCAAACTGACTAGCCGGCTGGCCAGTACCCCGTAGTGGGTCTTTTGAAAATAGTGTCAGCTCAGCACAGACCGTGAGTCAAGACGGTTGGTCGTTGAGTCAACGGACAGGTTACTGGTAACTGGTTACTGGTAACTGGTTACTACTACTGAGAATGTCATGTCTGAGGGCAATGTGTGGTGTGAATATAATGCAGAGAATTCGTAGTTTGGAAGTTAGGAGGAGGTGCGGGATTACCAAAACTGTTGTCCAGAGGGCTGAGGAAGGGTTGTTGAGGTGGTTCAGACATGTAGAGAGAATGGAGCGAAACAGAATGACTTCAAGAGTGTATCAGTCTGTAGTGGAAGGAAGGCGGGTTTTGGGGTCGGCCTAGGAAGGGTTGGAGGGAGGGGGTAAAGGAGGTTTTGTGTGCGAGGGGCTTGGACTTCCAGCAGGCATGCGTGAGCGTGTTTGATAGGAGTGAATGGAGACAAATGGTTTTTAATACTTGACGTGCTGTTGGAGTGTGAGCAAAGTAACATTTATGAAGGGATTCAGGGAAACCGGCAGGCCGGACTTGAGTCCTGGAGATGGGAAGTACAGTGCCTGCACTCTGAAGGAGGGGTGTTAATGTTGCAGTTTAAAAACTGTAGTGTAAAGCACCCTTCTGGCAAGACAGTGATGGAGTGAATGATGGTGAAAGTTTTTCCTTTTCGGGCCACCCTGCCTTGGTGGGAATCGGCCAGTGTGATAATAATAAAATAATAATAAAAGTAGGCCTTAGACAAGGATGTGTGATGTCACCATGGTTGTTTAATATATTTATAGATGGAGTTGTAAGAGAAGTAAATGCGAGGGTCTTGGCAAGAGGCGTGGAGTTAAAAGATAAAGAATCACACATAAAGTGGGAGTTGTCACAGTTGCTCTTTGCTGATGACACTGTGCTCTTGGGAGATTCTGAAGAGAAGTTGCAGAGATTGGTGGATGAATTTGGTAGGGTGTGCAAAAGAAGAAAATTAAAAGTGAATACAGGAAAGAGTAAGGTTATGAGGATAACAAAAAGATTAGGTGATGAAAGATTGGATATCAGATTGGAGGGAGAGAGTATGGAGGAGGTGAATGTATTCAGATATTTGGGAGTGGATGTGTCAGTGGATGGGTCTATGAAAGATGAGGTGAATCATAGAATTGATGAGGGGAAAAGGGTGAGTGGTGCATTTAGGAGTCTGTGGAGACAAAGAACTTTGTCCTTGGAGGCAAAGAGGGGAATGTATGAGAATATAGTTTTACCAACGCTCTTATATGGGTGTGAAGCATGGGTGATGAATGTTGCAGCGAGGAGAAGGCTGGAGGCAGTGGAGATGTCATGTCTGAGGGCAATGTGTGGTGTGAATATAATGCAGAGAATTCGTAGTTTGGAAGTTAGGAGGAGGTGCGGGATTACCAAAACTGTTGTCTAGAGGGCTGAGGTAGGGTTGTTGAGGTGGTTCGGACATGTAGAGAGAATGGAGCAAAACAGAGTGACTTCAAGAGTGTATCAGTCTGTAGTGGAAGGAAGGCGGGGTAGGGGTCGGCCTAGGAAAGGTTGGAGGGAGGGGGTAAAGGTATTGTGTGCGAGGGGCTTGGACTTCCAGCAGGCATGCGTGAGCGTGTTTGATAGGAGTGAATGGAGACAAATGGTTTTTAATACTTGACGTGCTGTTGGAGTGTGAGCAAAGTAACATTTATGAAGGAGTTCAGGGAAACCAGCAGGCCGGACTTGAGTCCTAGAGATGGGAAGTACAGTGCCTTCACTCTGAAGGAGGGGTGTTAATGTTGCAGTTTAAAAACTGTAGTGTAAAGCACCCTTCTGGCAAGACAGTGATGGAGTGAATGATGGTGAAAGTTTTTCTTTTTCGGGCCACCCTGCCTTGGTGGGAATCGGCCAGTGTGATGATAAAAAATATATTTATTTTATTGTTTTATTTTGGTATTTCATGATTTACTTTACTTTTTATGTTGTTAGTACTGTATTTTATACTGTAAGGTTTAGGATAAACACTGTGTACAACACAATTAGTTGCTTTTCCCAGAAATTTGGCATAAAAAACACGGTTGTAAGTCGAGTGGTCGTAAGTCGAGCAGGTCGTAAGTCGGATGGTAGGTGTACTTCAAAAATGTCACAACCCAATATTAAAACATTCACTATTTTATGTTTGCTCTGAAAATATTTTCAATCCTTTCATTATTAATGGTAATACAATATGAAATAGGACAAAAACTTTCAAGATATTCCAGGAATGTGTACACAGCTGATTACTTGGGATTTTTTTTTTTTTTTGAGGAAATCACGTGTTTTTCAGTCTTTGCATATGATAAGAGTGATCTGAAGTTACCCTTCAGGCATGACATTTTTCTGTAATGATCATGGTCACTTTTTTTTTTTATCCTACGCGTCCTCTCCCGTCACCCATCCTCCTATACCTCTCCATATAATGTCAGTTTTTATTAATTTGACCATCTTTATCATGCTTCTGTGTTATTAATAGCATACCTAATATTGTTCTTGAATAAATATGATAAGTAAATAATCTTTATTGATAGTAATAGTACAATTATGAAAAATTTTATAGTGCCATGAGGCACACCTCTGTGCGCCATGGTGACTTGTCAGTTACTGAGAGGAGAGATCTGCTTGCACCTTCTTCCTCTCTGCTATAGCTCCACCCACTTTGTTGCTATGTCATTTGGTGGGTTAACCCTTTGACTGTTGAGACCCCAATTCCTGAAGTGTTGCAAAATATTTAAAAAAAAAAAAAAAAATCCTATGGAATGATAGAGAATCTTTTTCTGATGGTAATGACACCAAAAATATGAAAATTGATGGAAAACTTATGGAATTAAGCTCAAGCGAAGTTAGCGATCTCGGCGGTATACACACATCTGTGATTTTGCCCAATTTGAGCCTTATTTTTGCCCAATTCCATTATTCCAGTCAACCAAACTCATAACTATTTCTTTAGAACTCCATTTGCTCAATCGATTGAGTACAAGAAACCACCCATTTACCGATTTCAACTACCCAATAAAGTGGTCAGAAATTGGCAATTTGGCCAATATCACGCAAATTTAAAAAGTTGCCAATTTCAAAATAGGGTCCAGAATAAACAATGCAGACATTCCTGGCACTAAAATAACATTTTCTCTGTTCATTAGTCACATCTCCAGGCCCCTCTTATATTATTCTTGCTTTCTATTTTGAATTTTTATTCACACAAAAAAATAGAAGATATACTGTTATGCAGACTACTGTATTGTAATAATTGTATAAATGTCAACCAATTCGTGACTGTGTATTAGAATGGCTAGTCGAACATTTCTGCTGCTTTGAGCTCAATTTTAAGGTCCTTTTCATTGTGAAACCAGTCTAAATCATCTCTATTTCTGTAACATGCTTTCCATTCTATCAAATGAGATCAAGAAAATGAGAATAAAACCATAAATACTATACGAAAATACACCTCAAAGTTGGCGTTTTAATCCAAAAACATAGTTGGAGTTTTTTTTTTTCTCATGAACTGTGTCCTGCAGAATTTTTTTCATACTGCGCACACTGACCACGCAGACCCATTCTCTCATGTGTTGGCCTACCAGCTTTCTCCCGCTTGATTTGACAACTTGATAACTTTGTTTTAATTTGCATAAATCTTGCATATTGCAGAAAACAGTAAGTAAAATACACATTCAGTACACTCATTACTTACCTTCAAATATTTGTAGTCCTAATTTAGGGTGAGAGGTGAGTATTTATTGTAGAAAGAGGTAGAACAACAACAAGGAAAAGAAGAAGTACAAAAGTTCACTGTAAAGGGGTTAGCTGGTGTGTTCGTTTGTGTGTTTACATTCTGTGTCTCGTGGCACCTTAAGAAATGATTAACCCATTACCTGTCCAAATGTAGTTCTACGTTCTCTCGAAAAATAATGTTTTTTAAATAAAGAGGGCATTTTTCTACATGTAATAGGATGCTCACCTGGTGGCAACATGGAGTCCTGCCGCTTACAGAAATGTTGCCGATATACCCTTTTTCTCTTTTTTTTTTTTTTTTTTTTTTAATTTATATACTTTTTTTTTGTTTTTAATCAAGTTGGCCATCTCCCACCGAGGCAGGGTGACCCAGAAAGAAAGAAAATCCCCAAAAAGAAAATACTTTCATCATCACTGAACACTTTCTTTTTGTAGAGGTGCCCAGAACACAACAGTTGCTTAGAAGCATATACATATAAAGATATACAACGTATCCCTCCAAACTGCCAATATCCCAAACCTCTCCATTAAAGTGAAGGCATTGTACTTCCCATTTCTAGTACTCAAGTCTGGCTATATAAAAATAACTGGTTTCCCTGAATCACTTCACTAAATGTTACCCTGCTTACACTCCAACAGCTAGTCAGGTCCCAAATACCATTCATCTCCATTCACTCCAATCTAACATGCTCACGCATGTTTGCTGGTAGTCCAAGCCCCTCGCCCACAAAACCTCCTTTACCCCCTCCCTCCAACCTTTTCGAGGACGACTCCTACCCCGCCTTCCTTCCCCTGCAGATTTATACGCTCTACATGTCATTCTACTTTGAGCCATTCTCTCTAAATGACCAAACCACCTCAACAACCCCTCTTCAGCCCTCTGACTAATACTTTTATTAACTCCACACCTCCTAATTTCTACACTCCGAATTCTCTGCATAACATTTACACCACACATTGCCCTCAGACAGGACATCTCCACCGCCTCCAACCACCTCGTCGCTGCAGCATTTACAACCCAAGCTTCACACCCATATAAGAGTGTTGGTACCATTATGCCTCCATAAATAATGTTTTATGTCTCCACATATACCTCAATGCACCACTCGCCTTTTTTCCTTCATCAATTCAATGATTAACCTCATCCTTCATAAATCCATCCGCTGACATGTCAACTCCCAAATATCTGAAAACATTCACTTCTTCCATACTCCTCTCCAATTTGATATCCAATTTTTCTTTATCTAAATCATTTGATACCCTCATCACCTTACTCTTTTCTATGTTCACTTTCAAGAATGTTGTTGTCATTAAGGTATTTAACTACTTGACGGTACACCGCCCTTTCTAGAATTTTGGATACATATTATAATGGGTATACTAACAGGCCTATAGTTGCTTACATCAGACCTACTATTTTTCTTGAAGATAGGAGTAACTCTGGCCTCCTTGAACCCCTCAGGTATTATACAGTAGACCCTCGACCAGCGATGGCATCGATTAACGATAAATCTGACTAGCGATACATTTTATCGCAAAAATTTTGCCTCGATTAGCGCTAAAAAACTCGACCAACACTATTCGTTCCGTCTGAGACGCGTCCACTTCTGGCCAGTGTTTACAAGCCAGCCAGCCACCGCGGTCGCTTCCAAGCATACAATCGGAACATTTCATATTATCACAGCCTTTTTAGTGATTGCACCTGCAAAATAAGTCACCATGGGCCCCAAGAAAGCTTCTAGTGCCAACCCTACAGCAAAAAGGGTGAGAATTACTATGGATATGAAGAAAGAGATCATTGCTAAGTATGAAAGTGGAGTGCGTGTCTCCGAGCTGGCCAGGCTGTACACAAAACCCCAATCAACCATCGCTACTATTGTGGCCAAGAAAACGGCAATCAAGGAAGCTGTTCTTGCCAAAGGTGCAACTATGTTTTCGAAACTGAGATCGCAAGTGATAGAAGATGTTGAGAGACTGTTATTGGTGTGGATAAACGAGAAACAGATAAGTCACTCTGTCTGACTTTTTTGGGTTATCCTAGGTTTTCTGCACATATGCTGCTATGTATGATAATTCTATGTAACTGTATTTGTGTATACCTGAATAAACTTACTTACTTACTTAGCAGGAGACAGCATCTCTCAAGCGATCATTTGTGAAAAGGCTAGAAAGTTGCATGACGATTTAATTAAAAAAATGCCAGCAACTAGTGATGTGAGTGAATTTAAGGCCAGCAAAGGTTGGTTTGAGAGATTTAAGAAGCGTAGTGGCATTCATAGTGTGATAAGGCATGGTGAGGCTGCCAGTTCGGACCACAAAGCGGCTGAAAAATATGTGCAGGACTTCAAGGAGTACATAGACAGTGAAGGACTGAAACCTGAACAAGTGTTTAATTGTGACGAAACAGGCCTGTTTTGGAAGAAAATGCCAAGCAGGACGTACATTACTCAGGAGGAAAAGGCACTCCCAGGACATAAGCCTATGAAAGACAGGCTTACTCTGTTGATGTGTGCCAATGCTAGTGGTGATTGCAAAGTGAAGCCTTTATTGGTGTATCACTCTGAAACTCCCAGAGTGTTCAGGAAAAACAATGTCGTCAAGGCTAATTTGTGTGTGCTGTGGAGGGCAAACAGTAAGGCATGGGTCACTAGGGACTTTTTCTATGACTGGTTACACCATGCATTTGCCCCCAATGTGAAAAATTACCTATTTGAAAAGAAATTAGACCTTAAGTGCCTCCTGGTATTAGACAATGCTCCTGGTCATCCTTCAGACTTGGCAGAGCGACTTTCTAGGGACATGAGCTTCATTAAGGTGAAGTTTTTGCCTCCTAATACCACTCCTCTTCTAAACACTAAGAAGATCAATGCTCTCCCCTCCTCCCATCCCATCAATCATCACCAGATCTTCAATAAAGGTAAGTGTCATGTAACTGTGCATGTAATCTTCAGTTTGTGTGTATTAAAATTAATATTTCATGTGGTAAAATTTTTTTTTTCAATACTTTTGGGTGTCTTGCACGGATTAATTTGATTTCCATTATTTCTTATGGGGAAAATTAACTTGACTAACGATAATTTTGACTAACGATGAGCTCTCAGGAACGAATTAATATCGTTGGTTGAGGGTCCACTGTATGGCTACCACAAGTCCTACAAGTCACCTGGCTACCACAAGTCCTACAAGTCCCCTGGCTACCACATCTCATTTTTTTTTTCCGACAAGTCGGCCGTCTCCCACTGAGGCAGGGTGACCCAAAGAGAAAGAAAATCCCCAAAAAGAAAATACTTTCATCATTCAACACTTTCACCTCACTCACACATAATCACTGTTTTTGCAGAGGTGCCCAGAATACAACAGTTTAGAAGTATATATGTATAAAAATACACAATATATCTCTTCAAACTGCCAATATCCCAAACCCCTTCTTTAGAGTGCAGCCATTGTACTTCCCATTTCCAGGACTCGAGTCCGATTATATAAAATAACCGGTTTCCCTGAATCCCTTCACTAAATATTACCCTGCTCACACTCCAACAGATCGTCAGGTCCCAAATACCATTTGTCTCCATTCACTCCTATCTTACATGCTCACGCACGCTTGCTGGAAGTCCAAACCCCTCACCCACAACACCTTTAGCCCCTCCCTCCAACATTTTTGAGGACGACCCTTTCCCCGATTTCCTTTCCCTACAGATTTATACGCTCTCCATGCCAATTGTACTTTAAACCATTGTCTCTAAATGACCAAACCACTCAACAAACTCTCTTCAGGCCTCTGACTAATACTTTTATTAACTGCACACCTTCTCCTAATTTCCACACTGCGAATTTTCTGCATAATATTTACACCACACATTGCTCTTAGACAGGACATCCCCACTGCCTCCTCTCTGCAGCATTTACAGGAGGCAGTTGGAGGCAGTGGAGATGTCCTGTCCTGTGGGGTGTATTTAGATGGATTAAGCAAAATGTCTATATTTACATTTTATACGATATTTAATAACATAGAAACATGATATATACTCAAAAATGAATAAAATGTCAGAATGTATGAGAAGAGTTAATGGTCTAAGTGTTGTTGTTGGATTTAAGGGCTGCCACTGAGAGAAGCCATGTTGGTGGCAGTGAAGGCTTTGGCCACCACCACCATCACACTTAAACAATGTATGTAATTTATAAATAAGAAATACATTTTAATTTATAAATAAGAAATACATTTTAATTTATAAATAAGAAATACATTTTAATTTATAAATAAGTTTATTCAGGTATACACAATTACAGTTACATAGATTATCATACATAGCAGCATATGTGTAAAGTATCCAGGATAACCCTAAAAATTCAAGAGTGACATATTTCCAATGGTGTCCTTTTATATTTACACTTATATTTACACCTACCATCCGACTTATGACCTGCTCGACTTACGACCACTCGACTTACGACCGTGTTTTTTATGCCAAATTTCTGGGAAATAAACAACTATTTGTGTTGTACACAGTGTTTATCCTAAACCTTACAGTATAAAATACAGTACTAACAGCATAAAAAGTAAAGTAAAACATGAAATACCAAAATAAAACAATAAAATAGTCATTACAAAAATGTTTTGTTGATATTCAGTAGTAAAGTTAAAAAAAAATTATTTTTTCTTATGAAATTATAGAGAATCTTTTCCCGATCATAATGACACCAAAAGTATGAAATTTGATGGAAAACTTACAGAATTATGCTCTCACGAAGTTAGCGGTCTCGACGATGTTTACGCATCAGCGATTTCACCCACTTTGAGCCCTATTTTCGGCCAATTCCAATGTACCAGTCGACAAAAATCATAACTATTTCGCTAGAACTCCATTTTTTCTATCGAATGAGTACAAGAAACCACCCATTTACCGATTTCAACTATCCAATAAAGTGGTCAGAAATTGGCAATTTTGCCAATTTCACACAAATTTCAAAAGATGCCAATTTCCAAATAGGGTCCAGAATAAACAAGACAGACATTCCTGGCACTAAAATAACATTTCCTCTGTTCATTAGTCACGTCCCCAGGCCTCTCTTACATTTCTTTTGCTTTCCACTTTGAATTTTTATTCTCACAAAAAATAGAAGATTTACTGTTATGCAGACTACTGCATTAGTGTAGAAATGGTATAAATAATATCAGCGCACTTGTGAAAGAATATTAGACTCACCAGTTGACGTGTATTGGACGCGTGGCATGATTTGTTTACTTTTGAACTTTGGCAAAAATCGAACATTTCTGCTACTTTGAGCTCAATTTCAAGGTACTTTTCATTGTGAAACCAATCAAAATCATCTCAATTTCTGTAATATGTCTTCCATTCTATAAAATGAGACCAGGAAAACTAGAATACAACCATAAATAGCATACGAAAATACAGTGCAAAGTCGCTGTTTTAAACCAAAAACACGGTCAGTTTTTTTTTTTTTTTTCATTATGCACTGTGTGCTGCAGGATTTTTTTTATACTGTGCACACTGACCACATAGACCCATTCTTTCATATGTAGGCCTACCAGCTTTCTCTCGCTAGATTTGAAGGCGCTAGAATTTATGTGTACTAGTAAGGCACCAACCCTTGTGTGAAAGCCGTACTAGTATGGCATCAACCCTGAAAGGGTTAATACAGTAGACCCCCGGTATACGATATTAATCTGTTCCTGAGAGCTCATCGTATGCCAAAATTATCGGAAGGCGAATTAATTTTCCCCATAACAAAATAATGGAAATAAAATTAATTCGTGCAAGACACCCAAAAGTACTATGAAAAAAAAAAATTTTACCACATGAAATATTAAGCTTAATGCACACAAACTGAAGATTACATGCACAGTTAGTAGTACTCTACTAACAATAGAATACATGACACTTACCTTTAATGAAGATCTGGTGATGATTGATGGGATGGGAGGAGGGGAGAGTGTCGAAGTTGTTAATGTTTAGAAGGGGAATCCCCTTCCATTAGGACTTGAGGTAGCAAGTCCTTTTCCGGGGTTACTTCCCTTCTTCTTTTAATGCCACTAGGACCAGCTTGAGAGTCACTGGACCTCTGTCGCACAACAAATCTGTCCATAGAGCTCTGTACCTCCCGTTCCTTTAAGATTTGTCTAAAATGGGCCACAACATTGTCATTGTAATAGTCACCAGCACGGCTTGCAATAGCTGTGTTAGGGTGATTTTCATCCATAAAGGTTTGCAGTTCAACCCACTTTGCACACATTTCCTTAATTTTTGAAGTAGGCACAATGGATTCCACAACTGGCATAGGCTTCTCAGGGTTAGCCCCAAACCCTTCAAAATCTTTCTTAATTTCCATACTAATTCTCACCCTTTTTACCACAGGGTTGGCACTAGAAGCTTTCTTGGGGCCCATGGTGACTTATTTTGCAGAAACAAGCACCAAAAACACTGTGATAATATGGAATGTACCGAATGTATGCTTAGATGCGAGCACACTGGCTGGCTTGTAAACACTGGCACACACGGGGCAGTTCAGGCCTCACTTGGACGCGTCCCAGACGAATAGCGTGTGGCGGGTTTTTTAACGAGTGGCGAGGCAAAATTTTTGCATTAAAATGTATCGAATACCGGATTTAACATATACCGATGCCATCGAATGCCGGGGGTCCACTGTATTGGCCTGCGCCGTATTTGAAAACCACTTGCCGTATGGAAAGTTTTGGTCATGATTTGAGATCGCCGTATAAGCGGAATGCCGTAAGGTGAAATGCCGAAAAGTGGGGTCCTACTGTGTGCTTTACACAACGAGAAGCATTTCTTTTATTCATTGGAACCATGGCTAGGGCTAAAAGTGAGCAGGTTATAACAGTAAATGGTGATAAAGAAATTGGAATGACTTATGCAGCAAGTAATTCCACCAAACAGTAGTGAGAGGTTGGTGTGGCAACCCTGGAAATTTGAAATTAAATAGCCGAAATTAGTGCTGAATTACTGATAGAACTGGATTACTGATTGCTGGTTAGTGATGGCCAACCTCTACTGGCTTTGTGGACCCCCAGGGGTCTGTGGACTACAAGTTGGGAACTGCTAGGTTAGAGAATTGTTTTTCCAGATAGAATTAAAAATGAAATTGAGTGAGAATGTGCTGATTTATAGAGAAAAATTATTACTAGTTGGCAGCATTGAGAAAATGAACAAAGCAGTACAGTGAAACCTCCAATCACCAGTTTAATCCATTCTGTGACCTTTCTCGCATCTGAATTTGCTCGTTTGCAGAGTCAGTTTTCCTCATTTAAATTAACTGAAATGCAATTAATCCATTCCAAGCTCTCAGGAGGCATAATAAGATACAGTGGTCCCTCAATTATCATCCTTAATCCGTTCCTGAAAGTGGGACTATTATCGAAATAGACGATTTTCGAATCAATTTTCCCCATAATGTAAATCCAATTAATTCATTCCAGACACCCAGAGGAAAGAAAAAAAAATGGGACAGCAGAGGGACAGTTGCTAGGAGGCATGGAGAGGCAGAAAGCTCCTCCCCATATCCGAGAGGGCCTCGAGCCCAGTGGCAGTGAAGATGCAGCGTGGAACCAGTGCCAGAAGTATCAAAAACAATTTTTTTTTTACCTAAAAGATAGATTTACATGCACAAAAGAATGAACATTCAACATGACAGTTACCTTTATTGAAGGCTGTTGTTGATGAATGGAAGACATGGAGGAGGAGAGAGGGAAGAGAGGTTATTGTTTGGAAGGGGAATCCCCCTCCATAAGGACTCTAGGTCACTTCAGGGGTCACTTCCCTAGCATAAATATAGATTTACATGCAGAAAAGAATGCCAAATAAATGTAAAGCACTAATAAAATGTATAAATGAACATTGGTAATAGGGGTAGTTGATGAGTGGAACGGTCTGCCTAGTAGGATGATGGAAGCTAAAACATTGGGTAGTTTCAAATTTAGGTTGGATAAATACATGAGTAAGAGGGGTTGGATTTGAGTCGGACTTGCACCTGAGCTTATTGCTTGCGTAGCATTTGTTCTGTTAGTGGGTTGGATTTGTGAAGGACCGGCCTAGTATGGGCCAACAGACTTATTGCAGTGTTCCTCCTTTCTTATGTTCTAAAAGCTATGGCTTGGGTAGTTTCAAATTTAGGTTGGATAAATACACGAGTGAGAGGGGGTTGGATTTGAGTCGGACTTGCACCTGAGCTTATTGCTTGGGTAGCATTTGTTCTGTTAGTGGGTTGGATTTGTGAAGGACCGGCCTAGTATGGGCCAGCAGGCCTACTGCAGTGTTCCTCCTTTCTTATGTTCTTATTGAAGACTTGTTTGTGTGAGGGAGGGATGGTAAGTTTATTGTTGGAGAATATGACACTAATATCAACTCTACGGCTTATTTATCTATCACAATTCAACTAATATGACATAATAAACAATATTAATAACATAGAAACATGGAATATACTCTAGAATGAATAAAATAAGTCATTACGTATGTCACGAGAGGCGTTGTGTTGTTTGGTATATAAGGGCCACTGAGAGTAAGCCGTCCATAATGGTGGTGAAGCGGTAGCTGAGACGGCTGTGTTTTCTGTAGCCCTATATATCTCCAAAAACATTGGAGGAGTTGGTAGAATTGCTGATTCACTAAAGAAGGAACCCTCTACCACCATCACTATGACCTTCTACCACTATTACAACTGTTACCACCATCACTACTACCTTCTACCACCATCACTACTACCTTCTACCACCATCACTACTACCTTCTACCACCATCACTACCACCATCAACCACTATCACAACTGCTTCCACTCTACCACCACCACCTTTGTATTTTTCTACAAACTTTTTCATAAATTATATGTGTTTCTCACATTCTTCACCAAAGGGCTGGCACTAGAAGCTTTCTTTGGAGCCATGGTAGCTCATTTAGCACTTGCAAGCACTAAAATCAATGGAATATTATGAAATATTTCGTAGGAGCAAGTGAGGGGACCGTCGCTCACTGGTAAACAATGGCACACTGGCTGGGAAGGCAGGCCCCGACTGCTCAGAGCGTGAGTACGCATCCCAGACGCAGGACGATTAGCGAGTTAACGGACCATTTGCGAGCCAATGTTTAGACAAAATAATGGGACTGCGTATTTCCGAAATGGACGACTTTCAGGCCGGACGATTATTGAGGGACCACTGTACTTCAGTATTTCACTAATATCATCTATACAGCTTATTTATCTATCACAATTCATCTAATATGACATAATAAACAATATAAGTAACACAGAAACCTAATACTCTAGAATGAATAAAATACGTATATCATTATGTAACAGGTGGCGGTGGCCACAACCACTCCCGCTTTGTTGTTGTAAACACTGCCATCAGGGTTCAGTCACTCTCTCTGGAATGGATTAATTACGAAAACCGGGGGTCTACTGTATAAATAATTTGTAATTTTTATTCACACAAAAAACAGAAGATTTACTGTTATGCAGACTACTGTATGTTGTAATAATTGTATAAATAATGTCAATCCATTCATGACTGCATATTGGAATGGAATGGAATTTATTTACCCTTGAACATCGCCAAAGACTCGAACATTTCTGCTACTTTGAGCTCAATTTCAAGGTATTTTTCATCATGAAACCAATCAAAATCATATCTATTTCTGTAATACATCTTCTGTTCTATCAAAGGAGACCAAAAAAATGAGAATACAACCATAAAAACCATACAAAAATACCGCTAAGAGGCAGCTAATTGCTGAGAAGTGAACTCCATTATTTATGGTTCGATTTCTTTCATTTTTGGTGTACGTTAAGAAGCATCTTTCCAACATACATTGCCCAAGTTTCAATAAGATAGTCCAACAAACAAATGAGATCCAGTTCCCTTGATCAAGAGCAAGAGCCCCTCACCAGCATCGAGGAACCTCCCTTGAGGCCCGCCTGTTTTTGAAAATTTCGCTCCCGTATGGAAGCAAAAAATTGACTGATTGACTGCTCTTATTTTGAAAAACTCGCACGTGGATGCGCTCGCAAGTGGAGGTTCCACTGTATTTGTATTGCCATTTATTCTTGCCAAATTAAAATAGTTTTTACAAAAACACTTTTTTCTGTTTTTATGTAGATTAGCTTCTTATGGTACTGGATATGTTTCAGGGTGTTTTAATACTCTACTCAAAATACTGGGAGATGCTTAGCCTGATCTTGCCCTGTATAGAATATGCAGTTTCAGTTACTACAGCTAATTGCTTTTCTTATTTCTTTTGGGAGCTTTTGTCTTCTATGTACAAAAAAATCTTAAAGTAATACAGTTAGCTGAGGATGCATTACATCTTGAAACATGGAAATTGTGTTTTGAGATTTTCTTGGTTTGTCCTGGATAAAAAATGTACAGTGGTACCCTGAGTTTCGTACAGCTCATAACTCGAACAATTATGTAAGTGTATTATTGTAAGGGCTTTTGTAAGTGTATTTTTAGGGGTCTGAAATGGACTAATCTAATTTAAATTATTCCTTAACCCTTTCAGGGTCGAGAGGCCTTCTCCTAAACTTGTTCTCAGGGTCGAAAATTTTTCAGAAAATAAAATGACTTTTTCTTTTGAAACGATAATCTTTTCCCAATCATAATGGCAGCAAAAGTATGAAATTTGATGGAAAACTTGCGGAATTATGCTCTCGTAAAGTTAGCGGTCTCGACGATGTTTACGCACTGGCGATTTAGCCCGCTTTGAGCCCTATTTTCGGCCAATTCCAGTGTATTAGTCAACAAAAATCATAATTATTTCGCTAGAACTCAATTTTTATCTATCGAATGAGTACAAGAAGCCACCCATTTACCGATTTCAACTATCCAATGAATTGGTCAGAAATTGGCAATTTTGCCAATTTCACAAAAGTTTCAAAAGATGAAAATTTCCAAATAGGGTCCAGAATAAACAAGACAGACATTCCTGGAACTAAAATAACATTTTCTCTGTTCATTAGTCATGTCCCCAGGCCTCTCCTACGTTTCTTTTGCTTTCCACTTTGAATTTTTATTCTCACAAAAAATAGATTTACTGTTATGCAGACTACTACATTAGTGTAGAAATGGTATAAATAATATCAGCGCACTTGTGAAAGAATATTAGACTCACCAGTTGACGTGTATTGGACGCATGTCATGATTTGTTTACTATTGAACTTGGCCAAAATCAAACATTTCTGCTACTTTGAGCTCAATTTCATGGTACTTTTCATTGTGAAACCAATAAAAAATCATCTCCATTTCTGTAATATGTCTTCTATTCTATAAAATGAGACCAGGAAAACTAGAATACAAAAATAAATATCATACGAAATACACTGCAAAGTCGCTGTTTTAAGCCAAAAACATGGTCAATGTTTTTTTTTCTCATTATGCACTGTGTGCTGCAGGATTTTTTTTTATACAGTGCACACGGACCACATAGACCCATTCTTTCATATGTAGGCCTACCAGCTTTCTCTTGCTAGATTTGAAGGCGCTAGAATTTATGCGTGCTAGTATGTCAAAAACCCTGGTGCGTAAGACGTACTAGTACATTGGAAACCCTGAAAGGGTTAAGGGAACAAATTCGTTTGGTAATGGCATTCAAACAGCCATCTGGAACAACTTATGGCCAAAACTTGGGGTACCACTGTACTTAATGTATTTTTTAATGTGTTTTATGTTCCCATAATGTGTGTGTGCATGTATGTGCATGCATGCATGCATGCATGTGCACGAGTGCGTGTGTGCATGTGTATTTGTGATGCTCTGCCTGGCCTTGCCTGGTGCTACATTGTGTTTTGCTTGGCATAAGAAGGTGTTACTACACTTTAAAACTTGATCTGAGGCATGAAATAGAACTATTGTACATTTATGATAAATTTCTTTAATGTTAAGTACTCAGTAAGCCATTAAATTAAGTCAGCCCATAATGCCTAAGCATAATAGAGGCTCTCTTTGCACTGCAACCCATTATTGTAAATAACTGCAATGTATTACTTGCAAAGAAATAAATAAATTTGAAATTGAACCCTTAAACTGTTCAAACATAGATCTACATTTTCACTGCCAGTGCTCCGAATATTTTGAATTTTTTTTTTTTAATTAAAGAGGGCAATTTTTCTGTGTTTAATAAGACCCCCCAAAAAATTTAGGGTCAGTACTTACCGAGTTATAAGACCGTGAAGTTGGTACTGGATGCTCAGCCGACGGCAACATGGGGTCCTGCCACTTGCAGAAATGTTACTGATATACCTTTTTTTCTTGTTTTTATTTTAATTTATGTAATTTTTTGTTCTGATAATTACAATTTATAATAGTTGTTGTGATTTCATAGCCAGTCTTTATTATGACACTAATACGAGGTACTGAAATAGTACTCGGATAGTCACAAACACACACACAGGTGAAAATTTGCACCTGCCTTGGTCTAGAAATACAAGTACAGGTCCTCCATCACAAATCCGGCATCATTGGGACCTGTAGTGTGCCGGATTACTGAGTTTGCCGGATTACAGAGTGGTTAGGTTAGAATACACTTAATAAAATTAACCAATTTGACTTACACAGTTCATTGAACATCGGCAAAAATTGAACATTTCCGCTACTTTGAGCTCAATTTCAAGGTACTTTTCATCATGAAAGCAATCAAAACCATATCTATTTCTGTAATATATCTTCCATTCTATCAAGTGAGTCCAAAAAAATGAGAATACAACCATAAAAACCATACAAAAATATACTGCAAAGTTTCAGTGAGATAGCCCAACAAACAACTGAGAAAAAAAAATATTTACCAAAAATCATATATGGCAGGCCCAAGCCAGGTACTGGAAATTAGTCACTTTGACTTTTCTGGGTTATCCCAGGTTCTCTATACATACACTGATATGTATGATAATCTATGTAACTGGATTTGTGTATACCTGAATAAACTTATTTACTTCTAGTCTGTCAACTGAGTACAAGAAACCGCCCATTCACTTATTTCAACTACCCAGTAAAGTGGTCAGAAATTGGCAATTTGGCTGATTTCACACAAATTTCAGCAGATGCCAATTTCAAAATAGGGTCCAGAATAAACTATGCAGACATTCCTGGCACTAAAATAAAATTTTCTCTGTTCATTAGTCATGGCTACATGCCCCTCTTATATTACTCTTGCTTTTCATTAGGAATTTTTATTCACAAAAAATAGAAGATTTACTGTTATGCAAACTGCTGCATTATTACCTGGAGTTTACCTGGAGAGAGTTCCGGGGGTCAACGCCCCCACGCCCCGGTCTGTGACCAGGCCAGGTCAAGCCATTCTTGACTACGTATTGAACTGGCAGGCGGACAGTATTGGACGGTGACGTCATTTGTTTACTCTTGAGCTTCGCTAAAGAATAGAACATTTTCGCTACTGTGAGCGCAATTTCAAGGTACTTTTCATCATGAAAGCAATCAAAATCACATCTATTTCTGTAATATATCTTTCATTCTATCAAATGAAACCGAAAAAATGAGAATACGTATAACCATAACAACCGTACAAAAATATACCGCTAAGCAGTATATATTTGAGTGCCGCTAAGCGGCGCTCAATTGAACTGGTGCTCCCACAAGGTATTAAGTGTTCCCAGATTTTTTTAATATTGTGCACACCGAGTGTTAAGACCTATTCTATACTGACTGGGCATCTCGGGCCAATTGTGCCAAATTTGGAGGCAGGAAAAGTAAAATGTAGATCTATGTTTGGAGTGCTAGCGGTACTAACGTAGATCTGCGTTTGGACAGTTTAAGGGCTAAATTTTAATGCATGACAATTACTTGTTACTGTAGACACAGTAAGGTCCCTGGCATAAATTTATGGGGTAGACAGCTTAAATTGAAAATTCTACATCTGGACCTCATTTGGAATCTTCTAACCTATACTCACCTTTGAGAAAAAATATACATTACGTTACAGAAACACTCCAAGCATATTTTGGATTACAGCTCATATGTGCATGGATTAAGAGCAGCTGGATGTTCTATGGAAAATTTGACACTTACATAACTATTTTTTTTCAACAGGTTTCCTCTTCCGCTGGGAGTTAGCACTGCTGCTTATATGTTTCTGCTCAGCAACTGGTGCCTCCTTTTGTTACCTGCTCTCCTATCTAGCAGGCAGACCCATTGTTCTCAAGTATCTTCCTGAGCGCACAAAATCATGGCAAGAAAAGGTACTGGTTTTGTTTTTATTTTAAAGATAGAACTTTCTTTACAAGCTGGTTTAACTTTTAGGTGGTTATGAAAATATATTGTTTTAATTACAAAATCATACTACAGTATATAAAGGAGAGCTTTTTTGTTTAGCCCTTTCAGTCTCCAGACTCCTGAAATTAATATTGCTCTCACTGTCCACTTTAAAAAAACTGAAATGGTAGAGAATCTTTTTCTGAAGGTAATGACACCAAAAGTATGAAATTTGAAGGCGAACTTATGGAATTGCTCAGGTGCAAAGTTTGTGGTCTGGGTGCAGTTTATGTATTGGCGATTTTGGCCACTGTGAGTTTGTTTTCAGCCATTTTCTTTGCTCTAAAATCCAGATTCTTAGCTATTTGACTAGCATACTTTCCATTCTATTGATTGTGCAAAAGAAACCACCCATATATTTATTACAACTACCCTATGAAGTGCACAGAAGTCAGTAATTTGCCCAATTTTATTCAAAATTATAAAAATAATTTTAAAATGTGAGTCCAAAATAAACAATGTAGACATTCTAAGCACTAAAACATTTCTTCTGTTGATTAATCATGTCCCCAAGCCTTGCCTATATTACACTTGCCTTCCATTTTGAATTCATAATCACACAAAAAATAAATTTACCCTTAACCCTTTACAGTTCAGGGTCCAAGGCCAAAATCTGAAGTGGTGCTCCAGTGTCCAAGAAATTTTGAAAAAAAAAAAAAAATCCTGAATTGGTGCTCCAGTGTCCAAGAAATTTTGAAAAAAAAAAAAAATTATTTTTTCTTACAGAATTAAAGAGCATATTTTTGTGAAGGTAATAAGACAAAAAAAAAAATTCTGATCAGTACTTACCGAGATACAGTGCCAAGAAGTTTGTCGAAAATGATGTGGTGGCGGCAACATCGACGAATTCCACATACGCGCATTACCTTATTTTGCGGTTTTTGTTGTTTTTTCTTTTCTTTTCCAATTTTTTTCTATTCCTACTAACATTTGGGGCCTGAGAGACCAATACTGTATATAATGTATATATATTACCTCCGAATGCTCACTGTATTGAACACTAATAACCAGCACTAAAGTTATTATCCACTATTATAAACTCTCTGTTTAACCACTGTTGTTTATTACAATAAACATGCACAAATCTTGTATAATACTAATGTTCTATCATATATTTACATATTTACAATCACTGGACATGGTTTTAGAACTGCTGGAGCTTGTGGAACTCCTTGAAACAAGGCACCATGCACAGAGGCACCTTACATTCCTCACACATAAACCGAGTGTCTTTGCGTCTTTGTTGCCGTCGTTTTGTTTGTGCACAGACGATGCATCTCTTCTGAGCAAATTTCTTCTGAGTTGAAGGAAGTTGTATTATGAAATGATCACCTTCCCTCCTCAAACGCTTGGGTATATCCTGAGGAATTCGAGGACCGTGTTGTATAGCAGGTGTTGTTACCTGGTACTTCATTATGAGTTGTCTGACAACAGACAAACAAAATTCACCATATGGTGGTCTGTTGCCAGTCTTTATTTGGTACATATTATATGCATTGAGCATTGAAATGTCCATGAGATGGAAGAAAAGTTTCATGTACCACTTGTAACTCTTACGAACACAGTCAACAAAACCAATCTGCATGTCACATTTGTCAACCAAGCGCATGTTTTGTGTATAATCAATCACTGTCACTGGTTTTCGAATACGTCCATTAGTCACTCGATAAACTTTGCCACTGTCTTGCATTTCATTACGGTGAATGGTTGTCAACAATGTGACATCTCGTTTGTCATGCCACCGTAATGCCATGATGTCATTGGCAGTAAACACCTGCACATCATCACCACAAGCACCTGCGTTGAGCCTGGGCATATGTTTACGATTAGAACGCACTGTGCCACACACATCTGTCTTGTTCACTCGCATGAAATCACTGAGTAATGGGCTTGTGTACCAGTTATCGGTATATAATGTATGCCCCTTACCAAGATAAGGTGCCATCATGTTTCTCACTACATCACCTGAGATACCCAATAACATCTTGGTATCTTTCAATGTTTTACTACCCGTGTATACAACAATATCCAACACCAGGCCACTGTCACAATCACAGAGTACAAACAGTTTTATACCAAAGCGTTTCCTCTTGCTCGGTATATACTGCTTGAATGACAGTCTACCTTTGAACAAAATCAAAGACTCGTCAATTACAAGATTCTTGAATGGATAAAAGTATATCCTGAACTTTTGAGATACATGAAAACATTTCTAATCTTGTATAACCTGTCACTTCTGTCAGGCCTGGTTTTGTCAGAGAAGTGCAACATACGTAAGAGTAAGATAAACCTGTTCACTGGTATGATTTCACTGAAGACCGGGGTAGAAATTAGCCGATCTGTGGACCAGTATGCTTTTATATTATGCTTATAGATGTGAGGCATAAGCATTATTGTTGCAAAAAGCAAATACATTTCTGCAACAGTCGTCTCTTTCCACCTGTGTAGTCTTGACTGTGGTGATAAGATCATATTTGCCATGGTGTACTCAAAATACTTATTACTTTCCCTGACAATAATTTCCATCAATGGCTGGTCAAAGAATAATTCAAAGAATTCCAGTTCATTGGCCATGGTTCCAAGGGGACAAGTAGGTAGAATTCCACTTTGAGAATCATCAAAGTGGTGAGGCTTGGGAACAAAATTGGGATTTTGCTGCCAATCCTACATACGGTTTGCTGGTGGATACTGGACATCATAGGCTGGTTGTGCGAGTGGTTGTGGTTGTGGTGGGCTGGTGGCTGGCGCTCCGCTTTGTCCTTGAACTGACGAGTCAGCAGCGTGGGTCCCAGCGTGGCCTGGTGAGTCACGCATGGCGGTGCCACTACCATCACCACTAACACCATCCACTGATGTCTGTGGTCTATCCATGCCAAGTGTAGCCACATCATCCTCACTATCACTACGTAAAACTGGTGTTGGGCCACGGGATGTACTCCGGGATGTACTCCGGGATGTACTCCGCCCCCTGGGCACAGCATAGGGTACACTACCCGAGCGCATGAGGCTGCAAACACCGACGCTTCACTGGTGAATATGATTCCTCACTATCACTACTTGATTGATCGTTGAGCGCAATAAAATCACAGTCCACGTCACTATCATCATCATTACTGAAGTCAGAGGCCTGGCCACGCGAAAATATTAGTTTTCTCTTGCGATGAGGAACAACCGACCGTGAGTCACGAGTGCCCACACCAGAAGTAGAAGGTTGAGGATCGTCAGGGTTTTCTGCACTATTATCGATATCCTGGTCATTCTTTTCGGTCACTAACTGATCAAAGCCGTAGAATTCGTCTTCATTTCCACTTCCATCAGTGTCAGAACTATCAGATAGGAAGAGGAGAGTCCCAATTTTCCGGGGAGTGAGAGCTGACTTGCGACGAGGCATGGTGAACAAGGGTAACTGAGCCGGCGTTCCCACAATGCTATGTGGGTGCCTAGATTTTTTGTTTATGGCGCACACCCACCACGCAGACCCGTTCTTTCACAGCGCTAGAATTTTGGCGTAGATCTACGGTTTGGACACTCAACATAAAGCCGTTGATCAACGGGACGGACCCTGAAAGGGTTAAAACCATAAAAGCAATCCAAGAAAAGATGTTTAAACCAAAATCAAGGTCATAATTTTGCTTTTCCAATCTATCACTGCATGAGATGGATTTTTTTATAGTGCACACTCACCATACAGACACATGCTCTCATACCTAGGCCAAAATTTACCACTTACAGCCTATCTGAGTGAGCTGAACTCATGACATAAATCTGTGTGATGGCCACTCGAAAGGTTAACTGATTTGAGAATTAAAATATACAGTGCTTGGCATTACAGTATGTTGGGTGGGAGGCACCTGACATAATTAAACTGACCTGGCAACTTGAAGAATGGTATCTTGGGATTCTCTGTGGCAACTGGTTGCATCCTAAGTGCCTTTTGGCCTTATGTGATGGATGGTTTTCTGTCCATAGTCTCCCTACACCATGTGGTCTTGAGGGTCTAGTTTATTGGACATACAGTGGACCCTCGAGTACACATCTATGATCATTACATATCTACCATCACTTCACATCTACTATCAATACACATCTACCATCACTACATATCTTCCATTAGTACACAATGCATCTACCATCACTCCATATATACAATCACTACACATCTAACCATGCACTACACCTATACCATCACTACTCGACCATCACTACACTATAGATTTACCATTGCTACACTACAGATCTACCTTCACTACCCTACACATCAACAATCAGTACACATCATACCATCACTACACTACACATCTCCTATCACTACACTTTACATCTACCCATTTTATAATCTTCATCTACCATCATGAGACCACATATCTACCATCACTGCACAACACATCTATCTTCACTACTCATCTACAATCACTGCATATCTATCATCACTATACTTGATATGTACCATCACTACACATCTACCATCACTATACATCTTCCATGACTACATATCTACCATCACAACATTACATTTACAATCATTATATCTATCGTCATTACACATCTTCCCTCACTACAGTATGGATCTACCATCACTACACTACACATCTACCATTTCTACATGTAAACTATTGCTACACATCTATCATCATTACATATCTACCATCACTACACACCTACCAACACTACCCTGCACATCTACCCTCAATACACATCTATGCTCACTATACATCTATCATTACATATCTACCATCACTACACATCTACCATCACTACCTTGTACATCTACCCTCACTACACATCTACACTCAATACATATCTTCCCTCACAAGACATCTACCATCATTATACTATACATCAATCATCACTACACATCTACCATTACTGCACTACACATCTACAGAGAAGCAAAAATCAGAAGGGTTCTCAGGACAATGTCTTGTGGAACTGACATTTTTACTAGCTGATGTTGGATTTTGCCATTTACTACTTTTTTCTGTCTGTTCTGAACCCAAAAATCCACCTACCTACCTAGTCAATAAATGTTTCATCAATTCCTTATTACCTCTCAGTAAAGTTCTGTTGTGTGTTAAACAACATGATACTGGTCAAGAGGGTTCTTTTTAAGAGTAACATAAGTGCACCTTTCTCTTCTGTTAACGTGTTCATTTTTTCCACTTGTGCCTCAGGGAACTGAGCTTTTTACCTCGCTGATGCCAATATTAACACTTGGTCTATGCATCTTCCCGTCTTTGTATGACTTCCACCTACATTCGGAGTCCTACTCTCTTATTCACCCTAATTCTTTCAATAGTAATTGTACCATACACCATAACCTACAGACTCAACATGGCTATTTTGTAAAAATTCCTAAAATGCTATATATTCATGGTATCCTATATATTCTTACTATTCTATATATTCTTTCTTACCTATATATATTATTCTTATATATATCATGTAACCTTGCTCCCTTGGTAGTATATTCTGTATTAAATCTCATAAACATTATTTAATTTGAAATGGATTTGAAGAGAGTAAAAATATTAGTGATATTGGTAGAGCTGTTTTCATTTATAGCTTTGATTCTTTCATGTAGCTCTATTACCATGGTGAAATATATTATGCTGAGCCGAGTAGCAGGATATGTTGTTGGTTATTTTCTGCACTGGCTTTAGAGGTACTATAAAACTTCTCCCAAGGGCATCGAAGTATCTCTTCGTGAGGAGTTAATTTCTAATGAATATATCACTCAGCCTAGTCTTGAACAAGAGTGTATCAAAACAAGTACTCTAAAAAATGAGTGTATATAAGGAATGATGCTTAATCAAAGGGATAAAAATTAAGAAAAAAATTATTTAGATTGCTCTGGTCCCTCCATCCTTGAAGAAGGGTATGATGTTACTGAAAAGACGAAAGGGGTTGTTGACAGTTCCTGGACAAGAGTTAAAACAAAAAGCCGTCAGGCGAATAATAAGTAAATTAAATAGAACCAGGCTTAATAGAGCGAATCTTGTATTAAAAACACAGAACCAAAGGTGAGTTTCTACAAGATCGATAAAGTCTGTGAGAAACTCGATGTGGCCCCAGACCTTCGAAAGGTACTCCTGGGTACTGGGGGAACAACCTTAACCCATCTCGTGAAAACATTTTAAGTTACAGCTCGTATTCCAAAAAGAGATGACCCTACCCCGACTGTTTCTATTGAAGGACTCCCAGAAAATGTGAGTAAGGCTGTGGCTGCTATAAAGACCCTCCTGTCAGAATATGTAGATCGACATTACATTGTTACGAAAACCGTAGAGGTTCCAAAGGAGTTCCGTCATGTGGTCATAGGTTCTCATGGTGACAGAGTGGCAAATATTAAGAAAATGTATAATGTTAGAATCATAGTTCCTTTGCAAAACGACCCTGAGGGATCAGTACGTGTGAAGGGCCTATTGTAAAATGTCGATCATGCTATACAGTATATAGAAAATATTGTGGCAGAATAGGAAAAGCTATTAGATGAAAAGAAAAAGAGCCAGCTTGTTGAAAAAAACCTTTCTATCCCTGGCGATGATAGAAAACTGATTGTTGGTATTGGTGGTCAAACACTCCGAGAACTCGTGAGAGACCATTAGGTCAGAATTGTTGTTCCCAGGAGAGAAGATTATGAATCACCCATCAAAATAATTGGCTTACAGGAAAACGTTGATGCTGCAGCAGAGAATATGCAAAAAATAATTAATAGCTAAAAGCTGAAAAATGACAAAGTTTGTGAGAATGTGGATGTGGCCCCACACCTTCGAAAGGTGATACTGGGTTCTGGGGGAGCAACCTTAACCCATCTCTTGAAGAGATTTTAAGTAAAAGCTCATGTTCCGCAGAGAAACGACCCCACCCCAATAGTTGCAATAGAAGGGCAACGAGATAATGTTAGGAATGCTGTTGCCACAATTAAGACCATTCTATCGGAACATATAGAACAGTAAAATATTGTTACGAAAGTGATAGATATTCCTATGGAATACCGTAAGTTGGTCATTGGTTATAATGGTGACAGAGTTGCGAAAATAATGAAACTGTATGATGTCCAAGTCACAGTTCCCATGGAGAATGACCCTGATGGCAAAGTTCGTGTAAAAGGATTAGTAGAAGATGTCGACCGTGCCACACAAGACATACAAAAAATTGTTACTGTCAGTAGAAACTTATTAGGGGAAAAGAGATAAAACAAGCCAGTTGAAAGATTTCTATCTGTTCCTGACAACAAAAGAAAATTAATTGTTGGTGTCGGTGGTCAAACAATCCGTCAACTGATGAACGATAATCAGGTCGAAATTGTGGTTCCAAAGAGGGAAGATAAGCTGTCACCCATCAAGATAACCGGTTAACCGCAAAATGTTGATGCTGTGGCTAACACAATACAAAATATAATTGGACACAAAATAACCAAATAAGAGAACACACATCCATGAACTTTTAATGGTTCTCTTTTATATCACAGTTGAGCAATATCAAAGGTTCACTTTTATTTAGTGAATTATTACTCACTGGGATTTACATTTATGAACTGCATTAGTTCAAGTTTATACACTGGATAAGGCCCTACACAGATTTCATACATTTTATTTGTACTCGCCTATTTACTTTTTAAAACTTTTTCAGTTTTATGCATTAGATGAGGACTTACAGAGAAGGAATTCATTTTTTATACTTTTTAAAACTTACACTATCTTAATCTTTTCTTCACATGAGTTTTTTCTAAAACTACATATTGGAAAAAAAATTATGCAATAATTACTAACTAATATTTTTTTAGAGGAGAAATGTTAGCTGATGAGAATACACTTCTACCATAACTATACATCTACTATCACAGATCTAAGGTCACTACATTACATATCTACAATCATTACACATCTACCATCACTACACTACACATCTACAATCACTACACTATACATCTACCATCAGCACACTACATATCTAACATCATTACACTTCTACAATTATAACACATCTACCATCAGCACACTACTCATCTACCATCACTACATGTCTACGATCATTACACATCTAACACCATTAATACACTAATCATCTACCATCACTTCACATCTACCATCAGTACACATCTATGATCATTACATATCTACCATCACTTCACATATACTATCAATACACATCTACCATCACTACATATCTTCCATTAGTACACAATGCATCTACCATCACTCCATATAGACAATCACTACACATGTAACCATGCACTACACCTATACCATCACTACTCGACCATCACTACACTATAGATTTACCATTGCTACACTACAGATCTACCTTCACTACCCTACACATCAACAATCAGTACACATCATACCATCACTACACATCTCCTATCACTACACTTTACATCTACCCATTTTATAATCTTCATCTACCATCATGAGACCACATATCTACCATCACTGCACAACACATCTATCTTCACTACTCATCTACAATCACTGCATATCTATCATCACTATACTTGATATGTACCATCACTACACATCTACCATCACTACACATCTTCCATCACTACATATCTACCATTACTAAACTTCATATCTACCATCACAACATTACATTTACAATCATTATATCTATCGTCATTACACATCTTCCCTCACTACAGTATGGATCTACCATCACTACACTACACATCTACCATTTCTACATGTAAACTATTGCTACACATCTATCATCATTACATATCTACCATCACTACACACCTACCAACACTACCCTGCACATCTACCCTCAATACACATCTATGCTCACTATACATCTATCATTACATATCTACCATCACTACACATCTACCATCACTACCTTGTACATCTACCCTCACTACACATCTACACTCAATACATATCTTCCCTCACAAGACATCTACCATCATTATACTATACATCAATCATCACTACACATCTACCATTACTGCACTACACATCTACAGAGAAGCAAAAATCAGAAGGGTTCTCAGGACAATGTCTTGTGGAACTGACATTTTTACTAGCTGATGTTGGATTTTGCCATTTACTACTTTTTTCTGTCTGTTCTGAACCCCAAAATCCACCTACCTACCTAGTCAATAAATGTTTCATCAATTCCTTATTACCTCTCAGTAAAGTTCTGTTGTGTGTTAAACAACATAATACTGGTCAAGAGGGTTCTTTTTAAGAGTAACATAAGTGCACCTTTCTCTTCTGTTAACGTGTTCATTTTTTCCACTTGTGCCTCAGGGAACTGAGCTTTTTACCTCGCTGATGCCAATATTAACACTTGGTCTATGCATCTTCCCGTCTTTGTATGACTTCCACCTACATTCGGAGTCCTACTCTCTTATTCACCCTAATTCTTTCAATAGTAATTGTACCATACACCATAACCTACAGACTCAACATGGCTATTTTGTAAAAATTCCTAAAATGCTATATATTCATGGTATCCTATATATTCTTACTATTCTATATATTCTTTCTTACCTATATATATTATTCTTATATATATCATGTAACCTTGCTCCCTTGGTAGTATATTCTGTATTAAATCTCATAAACATTATTTAATTTGAAATGGATTTGAAGAGAGTAAAAATATTAGTGATATTGGTAGAGCTGTTTTCATTTATAGCTTTGATTCTTTCATGTAGCTCTATTACCATGGTGAAATATATTATGCTGAGCCGAGTAGCAGGATATGTTGTTGGTTATTTTCTGCACTGGCTTTAGAGGTACTATAAAACTTCTCCCAAGGGCATCGAAGTATCTCTTCGTGAGGAGTTAATTTCTAATGAATATATCACTCAGCCTAGTCTTGAACAAGAGTGTATCAAAACAAGTACTCTAAAAAATGAGTGTATATAAGGAATGATGCTTAATCAAAGGGATAAAAATTAAGAAAAAAATTATTTAGATTGCTCTGGTCCCTCCATCCTTGAAGAAGGGTATGATGTTACTGAAAAGACGAAAGGGGTTGTTGACAGTTCCTGGACAAGAGTTAAAACAAAAAGCCGTCAGGCGAATAATAAGTAAATTAAATAGAACCAGGCTTAATAGAGCGAATCTTGTATTAAAAACACAGAACCAAAGGTGAGTTTCTACAAGATCGATAAAGTCTGTGAGAAACTCGATGTGGCCCCAGACCTTCGAAAGGTACTCCTGGGTACTGGGGGAACAACCTTAACCCATCTCAAGAAAACATTTTAAGTTACAGCTCGTATTCCAAAAAGAGATGACCCTACCCCGACTGTTTCTATTGAAGGACTCCCAGAAAATGTGAGTAAGGCTGTGGCTGCTATAAAGACCCTCCTGTCAGAATATGTAGATCGACATTACATTGTTACGAAAACCGTAGAGGTTCCAAAGGAGTTCCGTCATGTGGTCATAGGTTCTCATGGTGACAGAGTGGCAAATATTAAGAAAATGTATAATGTTAGAATCATAGTTCCTTTGCAAAACGACCCTGAGGGATCAGTACGTGTGAAGGGCCTATTGTAAAATGTCGATCATGCTATACAGTATATAGAAAATATTGTGGCAGAATAGGAAAAGCTATTAGATGAAAAGAAAAAGAGCCAGCTTGTTGAAAAAAACCTTTCTATCCCTGGCGATGATAGAAAACTGATTGTTGGTATTGGTGGTCAAACACTCCGAGAACTCGTGAGAGACCATTAGGTCAGAATTGTTGTTCCCAGGAGAGAAGATTATGAATCACCCATCAAAATAATTGGCTTACAGGAAAACGTTGATGCTGCAGCAGAGAATATGCAAAAAATAATTAATAGCTAAAAGCTGAAAAATGACAAAGTTTGTGAGAATGTGGATGTGGCCCCACACCTTCGAAAGGTGATACTGGGTTCTGGGGGAGCAACCTTAACCCATCTCTTGAAGAGATTTTAAGTAAAAGCTCATGTTCCGCAGAGAAACGACCCCACCCCAATAGTTGCAATAGAAGGGCAACGAGATAATGTTAGGAATGCTGTTGCCACAATTAAGACCATTCTATCGGAACATATAGAACAGTAAAATATTGTTACGAAAGTGATAGATATTCCTATGGAATACCGTAAGTTGGTCATTGGTTATAATGGTGACAGAGTTGCGAAAATAATGAAACTGTATGATGTCCAAGTCACAGTTCCCATGGAGAATGACCCTGATGGCAAAGTTCGTGTAAAAGGATTAGTAGAAGATGTCGACCGTGCCACACAAGACATACAAAAAATTGTTACTGTCAGTAGAAACTTATTAGGGGAAAAGAGATAAAACAAGCCAGTTGAAAGATTTCTATCTGTTCCTGACAACAAAAGAAAATTAATTGTTGGTGTCGGTGGTCAAACAATCCGTCAACTGATGAACGATAATCAGGTCGAAATTGTGGTTCCAAAGAGGGAAGATAAGCTGTCACCCATCAAGATAACCGGTTAACCGCAAAATGTTGATGCTGTGGCTAACACAATACAAAATATAATTGGACACAAAATAACCAAATAAGAGAACACACATCCATGAACTTTTAATGGTTCTCTTTTATATCACAGTTGAGCAATATCAAAGGTTCACTTTTATTTAGTGAATTATTACTCACTGGGATTTACATTTATGAACTGCATTAGTTCAAGTTTATACACTGGATAAGGCCCTACACAGATTTCATACATTTTATTTGTACTCGCCTATTTACTTTTTAAAACTTTTTCAGTTTTATGCATTAGATGAGGACTTACAGAGAAGGAATTCATTTTTTATACTTTTTAAAACTTACACTATCTTAATCTTTTCTTCACATGAGTTTTTTCTAAAACTACATATTGGAAAAAAAATTATGCAATAATTACTAACTAATATTTTTTTAGAGGAGAAATGTTAGCTGATGAGACTACACTTCTACCATAACTATACATCTACTATCACAGATCTAAGGTCACTACATTACATATCTACAATCATTACACATCTACCATCACTACACTACACATCTACAATCACTACACTATACATCTACCATCAGCACACTACATATCTAACATCATTACACTTCTACAATTATAACACATCTACCATCAGCACACTACTCATCTACCATCACTACATGTCTACGATCATTACACATCTAACACCATTAATACACTAATCATCTACCATCACTTCACATCTACCATCAGTACACATCTATGATCATTACATATCTACCATCACTTCACATATACTATCAATACACATCTACCATCACTACATATCTTCCATTAGTACACAATGCATCTACCATCACTCCATATAGACAATCACTACACATGTAACCATGCACTACACCTATACCATCACTACTTGACCATCACTACACTATAGATTTACCATTGCTACACTACAGATCTACCTTCACTACCCTACACATCAACAATCAGTACACATCATACCATCACTACACATCTCCTATCACTACACTTTACATCTACCCATTTTATAATCTTCATCTACCATCATGAGACCACATATCTACCATCACTGCACAACACATCTATCTTCACTACTCATCTACAATCACTGCATATCTATCATCACTATACTTGATATGTACCATCACTACACATCTACCATCACTATACATCTTCCATCACTACATATCTACCATTACTAAACTTCATATCTACCATCACAACATTACATTTACAATCATTATATCTATCGTCATTACACATCTTCCCTCACTACAGTATGGATCTACCATCACTACACTACACATCTACCATTTCTACATGTAAACTATTGCTACACATCTATCATCATTACATATCTACCATCACTACACACCTACCAACACTACCCTGCACATCTACCCTCAATACACATCTATGCTCACTATACATCTATCATTACATATCTACCATCACTACACATCTACCATCACTACCTTGTACATCTACCCTCACTACACATCTACACTCAATACATATCTTCCCTCACAAGACATCTACCATCATTATACTATACATCAATCATCACTACACATCTACCATTACTGCACTACACATCTACAGAGAAGCAAAAATCAGAAGGGTTCTCAGGACAATGTCTTGTGGAACTGACATTTTTACTAGCTGATGTTGGATTTTGCCATTTACTACTTTTTTCTGTCTGTTCTGAACCCCAAAATCCACCTACCTACCTAGTCAATAAATGTTTCATCAATTCCTTATTACCTCTCAGTAAAGTTCTGTTGTGTGTTAAACAACATAATACTGGTCAAGAGGGTTCTTTTTAAGAGTAACATAAGTGCACCTTTCTCTTCTGTTAACGTGTTCATTTTTTCCACTTGTGCCTCAGGGAACTGAGCTTTTTACCTCGCTGATGCCAATATTAACACTTGGTCTATGCATCTTCCCGTCTTTGTATGACTTCCACCTACATTCGGAGTCCTACTCTCTTATTCACCCTAATTCTTTCAATAGTAATTGTACCATACACCATAACCTACAGACTCAACATGGCTATTTTGTAAAAATTCCTAAAATGCTATATATTCATGGTATCCTATATATTCTTACTATTCTATATATTCTTTCTTACCTATATATATTATTCTTATATATATCATGTAACCTTGCTCCCTTGGTAGTATATTCTGTATTAAATCTCATAAACATTATTTAATTTGAAATGGATTTGAAGAGAGTAAAAATATTAGTGATATTGGTAGAGCTGTTTTCATTTATAGCTTTGATTCTTTCATGTAGCTCTATTACCATGGTGAAATATATTATGCTGAGCCGAGTAGCAGGATATGTTGTTGGTTATTTTCTGCACTGGCTTTAGAGGTACTATAAAACTTCTCCCAAGGGCATCGAAGTATCTCTTCGTGAGGAGTTAATTTCTAATGAATATATCACTCAGCCTAGTCTTGAACAAGAGTGTATCAAAACAAGTACTCTAAAAAATGAGTGTATATAAGGAATGATGCTTAATCAAAGGGATAAAAATTAAGAAAAAAATTATTTAGATTGCTCTGGTCCCTCCATCCTTGAAGAAGGGTATGATGTTACTGAAAAGACGAAAGGGGTTGTTGACAGTTCCTGGACAAGAGTTAAAACAAAAAGCCGTCAGGCGAATAATAAGTAAATTAAATAGAACCAGGCTTAATAGAGCGAATCTTGTATTAAAAACACAGAACCAAAGGTGAGTTTCTACAAGATCGATAAAGTCTGTGAGAAACTCGATGTGGCCCCAGACCTTCGAAAGGTACTCCTGGGTACTGGGGGAACAACCTTAACCCATCTCGTGAAAACATTTTAAGTTACAGCTCGTATTCCAAAAAGAGATGACCCTACCCCGACTGTTTCTATTGAAGGACTCCCAGAAAATGTGAGTAAGGCTGTGGCTGCTATAAAGACCCTCCTGTCAGAATATGTAGATCGACATTACATTGTTACGAAAACCGTAGAGGTTCCAAAGGAGTTCCGTCATGTGGTCATAGGTTCTCATGGTGACAGAGTGGCAAATATTAAGAAAATGTATAATGTTAGAATCATAGTTCCTTTGCAAAACGACCCTGAGGGATCAGTACGTGTGAAGGGCCTATTGTAAAATGTCGATCATGCTATACAGTATATAGAAAATATTGTGGCAGAATAGGAAAAGCTATTAGATGAAAAGAAAAAGAGCCAGCTTGTTGAAAAAAACCTTTCTATCCCTGGCGATGATAGAAAACTGATTGTTGGTATTGGTGGTCAAACACTCCGAGAACTCGTGAGAGACCATTAGGTCAGAATTGTTGTTCCCAGGAGAGAAGATTATGAATCACCCATCAAAATAATTGGCTTACAGGAAAACGTTGATGCTGCAGCAGAGAATATGCAAAAAATAATTAATAGCTAAAAGCTGAAAAATGACAAAGTTTGTGAGAATGTGGATGTGGCCCCACACCTTCGAAAGGTGATACTGGGTTCTGGGGGAGCAACCTTAACCCATCTCTTGAAGAGATTTTAAGTAAAAGCTCATGTTCCGCAGAGAAACGACCCCACACCAATAGTTGCAATAGAAGGGCAACGAGATAATGTTAGGAATGCTGTTGCCGCAATTAAGACCATTCTATCGGAACATATAGAACAGTAAAATATTGTTACGAAAGTGATAGATATTCCTATGGAGTACCGTAAGTTGGTCATTGGTTATAAAGGTGACAGAATTGCGAAAATAATGAAACTGTATGATGTCCAAGTCACAGTTCCCATGGAGAACGACCCTGACGGCAAAGTTCGTGTAAAAGGATTAGTAGAAGATGTCGACCGTGCCACACAAGACATACAAAAAATTGTTACTGTCAGTAAAAACTTATTAGGGGAAAAGAGATAAAACAAGCCAGTTGAAAGATTAATATCTGTTCCTGACAACAAAAGAAAATTGATTGTTGGTGTCGGTGGTCAAACAATCCGTCAACTGATGAACGATAATCAGGTCGAAATTGTAGTTCCAAAGAGGGAAGATAAGCTGTCACCCATCAAGATAACCGGTTAACCACAAAATGTTGATGCTGCGGCTAACACAATACAAAATATAATTGGACGCAAAATAACCAAATAAGAGAACACACATCCATGAACTTTTAATGGTTCTCTTTTATATCACAGTTGAGCAATATCAAAGGTTCACTTTTATTTAGTGAATTATTACTCACTGGGATTTACATTTATGAACTGGGTAACAACTTGCATTAGTTCAGGTTTATACACTGGATAAGGCCCTACACAGATTTCATACATTTTATTTGTACTCGCCTATTTACTTTTTAAAACTTTTTCAGTTTTATGCATTGGATGAGGACTTACAGAGAAGGAATTCATTTTTTATACTTTTTAAAACTTACACTATCTTAATCTTTTCTTCACATGAGTTTTTACTAAAACTACATATTGGAAAAAAAAATTATGCAATAATTACTAACTAATATTTTTTTAGAGGAGAAATGTTAGCTGATGAGACTACACTTCTACCATAACTATACATCTACTATCACTACATATCTAAGGTCACTACATTACATATCTACAATCATTACACATCTACCATCACTACACTACACATCTACAATCACTACACTATACATCTACCATCAGCACACTACATATCTAACATCATTACACATCTACAATTATAACACATCTACCATCAGCACACTACTCATCTACCATCACTACATGTCTACGATCATTACACATCTAACACCATTAATACACTAATCATCTACCATCACTTTACATCTACCATCAGTACACATCTATGATCATTACATATCTACCATCACTTCACATCTACTATCAATACACATCTACCATCACTACATATCTTCCATTTGTACACAATGCATCTACCATCACTCCATATATACAATCACTACACATCTAACCATGCACTACACCTATACCATCACTACTCGACCATCACTACACTATAGATTTACCATTGCTACACTACAGATCTACCTTCACTACCCTACACATCTCTTATTACTACACTACACATCAACAATCAGTACACATCATACCATCACTACACTACACATCTCCTATCACTACACTTTACATCTACCCATTTTATAATCTACATCTACCATCATGAGACCACATATCTACCATCACTGCACAACACATCTATCTTCACTACTCATCTACAATCACTGCATATCTATCATCACTATACTTGATATGTACCATCACTACACATCTACCATCACTATACATCTTCCATCACTACATATCTACCATTACTAAACTTCATATCTACCATCACAACATTACATTTACAATCATTATATCTATCATCATTACACATCTTCCCTCACTACAGTATGGATCTACCATCACTACACTACACATCTACCATTTCTACATGTAAACTATTGCTACACATCTATCATCATTACATATCTACCATCACTACACACCTACCAACACTACCCTGCACATCTACCCTCAATACACATCTATGCTCACTATACGTCTATCATTACATATCTACCATCACTACACATCTACCATCACTACCTTGTACATCTACCCTCACTACACATCTACACTCAATACATATCTTCCCTCACAAGACATCTACCATCATTATACTATACATCAATCATCACTACACATCTACCATTACTGCACTACACATCTACAGAGAAGCAAAAATCAGAAGGGTTCTCAGGACAATGTCTTGTGGAACTGACATTTTTACTAGCTGATGTTGGATTTTGCCATTTACTACTTTTTCTGTCTGTTCTGAACCCAAAAATCCACCTACCTACCTAGTCAATAAATGTTTCATCAATTCCTTATTACCTCTCAGTAAAGTTCTGTTGTGTGTTAAACAACATAATACTGGTCAAGAGGGTTCTTTTTAAGAGTAACATAAGTGCACCTTTCTCTTCTGTTAACGTGTTCATTTTTTCCACTTGTGCCTCAGGGAACTGAGCTTTTTACCTCGCTGATGCCAATATTAACACTTGGTCTATGCATCTTCCCGTCTTTGTATGACTTCCACCTACATTCGGAGTCCTACTCTCTTATTCACCCTAATTCTTTCAATAGTAATTGCACCATACACCATAACCTACAAACTCAACATGGCTATTATGTAAAAATTCCTAAAATGCTATATATTCATGGTATCCTATATATTCTTACTATTCTATATATTCTTTCTTACCTATATTTATTATTCTTATATATATCATGTAACCTTGCTCCCTTGGTAGTATATTCTGTATTAAATCTCATAAACATTATTTAATTTGAAATGGATTTGAAGAGAGTAAAAATATTAGTGATATTGGTTGAGCTATTTTCATTCATAGCTTTGATTCTTTCGTGCAGCTCTATTACCATGGTGAAATATATTATGCTGAGCCGAGTAGCAGGATATGTCGTTGGTTATTTTCTGCACTGGCTTCGGAGGTACTATAAAACTTCTCCCAAGGGCATCGAAGTATCTCTTCGTAACGAGTTAATTTCTAATGAATATATCACTCAGCCTAGTCTTGAACAAGAGAGTATCAAAACAAGTACTCTAAAAAATGAGTGTTAATAAGCAATGATGCTTAATCAAAGGGATAAAAATTAAGAAAAAAATTATTTAGATTGCTCTGGTCCCTCCATCCTTGAAGAAGGGTATGATGTTACTGAAAAGACGAAAGGGGTTGTTGACAGTTCCTGGACAAGAGTTAAAACAAAAAGCCATCATGCAAATAATAAGTAAATTAAATAGAACAAGGCTTAATAGAGCGAATCTTGTATTAAAAACACAGAACCAAAGGTAAGTTTCTACAAGATCGATAAAGTCTGTGAGAAACTCGATGTGGCCCCAGACCTTCGAAAGGTACTCCTGGGTACTGGGGGAAGAACCTTAACCCATCTCAAGAAAACATTTTAAGTTACAGCTCATATTCCAAAAAGAGATGACCCTACCCCGACTGTTTCTATTGAAGGACTCCCAGAAAATGTGACTAAGGCTGTTGCTGCTATAAAGACCCTCCTGTCAGAATATGTAGATCGACATTACATTGTTACGAAAACCGTAGAGGTTCCAAAGGAGTTCCGTCATGTGGTCATAGGTTCTCATGGTGACAGAGTGGCAAATATTAAGAAAATGTATAATGTTAGAATCATAGTTCCTTTGCAAAACGACCTGAGGGATCGAGAATGCGTGTGAAGGGCCTGTGTAAAATATCGATCATGCTATACAGTATATAGAAAATATTGTGGCAGAATAGGAAAGCTATTAGATGAAAGAAAAAGAGCCAGCTTTGTTGAAAAAACCTTTCTATCCCTGGAGTGATAGAAAACTGATTGTGGTATTGGTGGTCAAACACTCCAGACAAGTGAGAGACCATTAGGTCCAAATTGTTGTTCCAGGAGAAGATTATAGATCACCCATCAAAATAATTGGCTTACAGGAAAACGTTGATGCTGCAGCAGAATATGCAAAAAATAATTAATAATAGCTGAAAAATGACAAAGTTTGTATTGTGTGGATGTGGCCACACCTTGAGAGGTGACACTGGGTTCTGGGGGCAACCTTAACCCATCTTGAAGAGATTTTAAGTAAAAGCTCATGTTCCATGAAACTTGACCCACCCCAATAGTTGCAATAGAAGAACAGCGAGATAATGTTAGAATGCTGTTGCTGAAGTAAGACCATTCTATCCGGAACATATAGAACGGTAAAATATTGTGCGAAAGTGATGAATATTCCTATGAATACCCGTAAGTTGGTCATTAGTTTATAATGGTGACAGAGTTCGAAAATAATGGCTTGTATGATGTCCGTCACAGTTCCCATGGAGAATGACCTGATGGCAAAGTTAGGCAAAGGATTAGTAGAAGATTAATAGGCCGTGCCCACACAAGACATGCAAAAAATTGTTACTGTCGAGTAGAAACTTATTAGGGGAAAAAGAAGATAAAACAAGCCAGTTGAAAGATTTCTATCTGTTCCTGACAACAAAGAAAATTAGTATTGGTGTGGTGGTCAAACAATCCGTCAACGATGAGAGCGATAATCAGGTCGAAATTATTGGTTCCAAAGAAGAGGAAGATAAGCTGTCACCCATCAAGATAACCCGGTTAACGCCAAAATGTTGATGCAATATTTAACACAATACAAATATAATTGGACACAAAACCAAATAAAGAACACACATCCATGAACTTTTAATGGTTCTCTTTTATATCACAGTTGAGCAATATCAAAGGTTCACTTTTATTTAGTGAATTATTACTCTGGGATTACATTTATGAACTGCATTAGTTCAAGGATTTATACACACTGGATAAGGCCTACACAGATTTCATACATTTTATTTGTACTAGCCTATTTACTTTTTAAGAACACCAGTTTTATGCATTAGATGAGACACAGAAAGGGAATTCGTTTTTATACTTTTTAAAACTTACACTATCTTAATCTTTTCTTCACATGAGTTTTTCTAAAACTACATATTGGAAAAAAAATTATGCAATAATTACTAACTAATATTTTTGGGAGGAAATGTTGGCTGATGAGAATACACTTCTACCATAACTATCATCTACTATCACAGATCTAAGGTCACTACATTACATATCTGAAATCATTACATCTACCATCACTACTACGCATCTACAATCTTTACACTATACATCTACCATCAGCACACTACATATCTAACATCATTACACTTCTAATTATAACACACATCTACCATCAGCACTACTCATCTACCATCACTACATGTCTCAGTCATTACACATCTAACACCATTAATACACTAATCATCTGCCATCACTTCATCTACCATCCAGTACACATCTATGATCATTACATATCTACCATCACTTCATATACTATCAATACACTCTACCATCACCTATAATCTTCCATTAGTTACACAATGCATCTACCATCACTCCATATAGACAATCACTACACATGTAACCATGCTACACCTATACCATCACACTCGACCATCACTACACTATAGATTTACCATTGCTACTACAGATCTACCTTCACTACCCTACACATCAACAATCGGGGTACACATCACCATCACTACACATCCTATCAATACACTTTACATCTACCCATTTTATAATCTTCATCTACCATCATGAGACCAACCTATCTACCATCACTGCACACATCTATCTTCACTCTCATCTACAATCACTGTATATCTATCATCACTATACTTGATATGTACCATCACTACACATCTAGCCATCACTATACATCTTCCATCACTACATATCTACCATTACTAAACTTCATATCTACCATCACAACATTACATTTACAATCATTATATCTATCGCCATCACATCTTCCTCACTACAGTATGGATCTACCATCACTACACTACATCTACCATTTCTACATGTAAACTATTGCTACACATCTATCATCACACATATCTACCATCACTACACACCTACCAACACTACCCTACATCTACCCTCAATACACATCTATGCTCACTATACATCTATCATTACATATCTACCATCACTACACATCTACCATCACTACCTTGTCCATCTCCACTCACTCACACCTCAATACATATCTTCCCTCACAAGACATCTACCATCATTACTATACTAATCATCACCACACATCTACCATTACTGCACCACACATCTACAGAGAAGCAAAAATCAGAAGGGTTCTCAGGACAATGTCTTGTGGAATTGACATTTTTACTAGCTGATGTTATTTGCCATTTACTACTTTTTCTGTCTGTTCTGAACCCAAAAATCCACCTACCTACCTAGTCAATAAATGTTTCATCAATTCCTTATTACCTCTCAGTAAGAATTCTTTTGTGTGTTCAAACAACATGATACTGGTCAAGAGGTTCTTTTAATAAGTAACATATGCACCTTTCTCTTCTGTTGCGTGTTCATTTTTTCCACTTGTGCCTCAGGGAACTGAGCTTTTACCTCTGATGCCAATATTAACACTTGGTCTATGCATCTTCCGTCTTTGTATGACTTCCACCTACATTCGAGTCCTACTCTATTCACCCTAATTCACCCTAATGAATAATTGTACCCATACACCATAACCTACAGACTCAACATGGCTATTTGTAAAAATTCCTAAAATGCTATATATTCATGGTATCCTATATATTCTTACTATTCTATATATTCTTTCTTACCTATATATATTATTCTATATATATCATGTAACCTGCTCCCCTTGGTATATTCATGTATTCTCACATTATTTAATTTGAAATGGATTTGAAAGAGTAAAATATTAGTGATATTGGTAGAGCTGTTTTCATTTATAGCTTTGATTCTTTCATGTAGCTCTATTACCATGGTGAAATATATTATGCTAGGCAGTAGCAGGATATGTTGTTGGTTATTTTCTGCACTGGCTTTAGAGGTACTATAAAACTCCCAAGGGCATCAGTATCTCTTCGTGAGGAGTTAATTTCTAATGAATATATCATCAGCCTAGTCTTGAACAAAGTGTATCAAAACAAGTACTTCTAAAATGAGTGTATATAGAATGATGCTTAATCAGGGATAAAATTAGAAAAAAATTATTTAGATTGCTCTGGTCCCTCCATCCTTGAAGAAGGGTATGATGTTACTGAAAAGAGGCGAAAGGGGTTGTTGACAGTTCTGGACCAGAGTTAAAACAAAAAAGACCGTCAGGCGAATAATAAGTAAATTAAATAGAACCAGGCTTAATAGGCGAATCTTGTATTAAAACACAGAACCAAGGTGAGTTTCACAAGATCGATAAAGTCTGTGAAGCTTCGATGTGGCCCCAGACCTTGAAAGGGTTACTCCTGGGTACTGGGGGAACAACCTTAACCCTATCTGTGAAAACATTTTAAGTTACAGCTCGTATTCCAAAAAGAGATGACCCCTCCACGACTGTTTCTATTGAAGGACTCCCAGAAAATGTAGGTAAAGGGCTGTGGCTGCTATAAAGACCCTCCTGTCAGAATATGATCGACATTACATTGTTAATGAAACCGTAGAGGTTCCAAAGGAGTTCAATCATGTGGTCATAGGTTCTCATGGTGACAGAGTGGCAAATATTAAGAAATGTATAATGTTAGAATCATAGTTCCTTTGCAAAAGCACCTGAGGATCAGTCGTGTGAGGGGCCTATTGTAAAATGTCGATCATGCTATACAGTATATAGAAAATATTGTGGCAGAATAGGAAAAGCTATTAGATGAAAAGAAAAGAGCCAGCTTATTTGAAAAAAACCTTTCTATCCCTGGAGATGATAGAAACTGATTGTTGGTATTGGTGGTCAAACCTCCGAACTCGTGAGAGACCATTAGGTCAGAATTGTTGTTCCCTTAGGAGAAGATTATCAGATCACCCATCAAAATAATTGGCTTACAGGAAGCGTTGATGCTGCAGCAGAGATATGCAAAAAATAATTAATAGCTAAAAGCTGAAAAATGACAAAGTTTGTGAGAATGTGGATGTGGCCCCTTACACCTTCAAAGGTGATACTGGGTTCTGGGGGAGCAACCTTAACCCATCTCTTGAAGAGATTTGGAAAAGCTCATGTTCATTGAGAAACGACCCCACCCCAATAGTTGCAATAGAAGGGCAACTTGAGATAATGTTAGAATGCTGTTGCCACAATTAAGACCATTCTATCGGAACATATAGAACAGTAAAATATTATTCTGAAATGATAGATATTCCTATGGAATACCCGTAGAAGTTGGTCATTGGTTATAATGGTGACAGAGTTCCCGAAAATAATGAAACTGTATGATGTCAAGTCACAGTTCCCATGGAGAATGACCCTGATGGCAAATTAGGTAATTAGGATTAGTAGAAGATGTCGGCCCGTACCACACAAGACATACAAAAAATTGTTACTGTCAGTAGAAACTTATTGGGGAAAGAGAGATAAACAAGCCAGTTGAAGATTTCTATCTGTTCCTGACAACAAAGAAAATTAATTGTTGTGTCGGTGGTCAAACAATCCATCAACTGATGAGCGATAATCAGAATTCGTTAAATTGTGGTTCCAAAGAGGAAGATAAGCTGTCACCCATCAAGATAACCGGTTAACGCAAAATGTTGATGCTGTGGCTAACACAATACAAAATATAATTGGACACAAAATAACCAAATAAGAGAACACATCCATGAACTTTTAATGGTTCTCTTTTATATCACAGTTGGAGCAATATCAAAGGTTCACTTTATTTAGTGAATTATTACTCACTGGGATTTACATTTATGAACTGCATTAGTTCAAGTTTATACACTGGATAAGGCCCTACACAGATTTCATACATTTTATTTGTACTCGCCTATTTACTTTTTAAAACTTTTTCAGTTTTATGCATTAGATGAGGACTTACAGAGAAGGAAATTCATTTTTATACTTTTTAAACTTACACTATCTTAATCTTTCTTCACATGAGTTTTTCTAAAACTACATATTGGAAAAAAAAAAAAAAAAATTATGTAATAATATAACTAATATTTTTTAGAGGAGAAATGTTAGCTGATGAGAATACACTTCTACCATAACTATACATCTACTATCACAGATCTAAGGTCACTATTACTTACATATCTACAATCATTACACATCTACCATCACTACACTACATCTACAATCACTACACTGTCATCTCCATCAGCACACTATATCATATCTAACATCACACTTCTACAATTATAACACATCTACCATCAGCACACTACTCATCTACCATCACTACATGTCTACGATCATTACACATCTAACACCATTAATACACTAATCATCTAATCACTTCACATCTACCATCAGTACACATCTATGATCATTACATATCTACCATCATCACATATACTATCAATACACATCTACCATCACTACATATCTTCCATTAGTACACAATGCATCTACCATCAATCCATATAGACAATCACTACACATGTAACCTTGCACTACACCATATACCATCACTACTGTTACATCACTACACTATAGATTTACCATTGCTACACTACAGATCTACCTTCACTACCCTACACATCAACAATCAGTCCCATCATACCATGCCTACACACTCTATACTACACTACATCAACCCATTTTATAATCTTCATCTACCATCATGAGACCACATATCTACCATCACTGACAACACATCTATCTTCACTACTCATCTAACAATCACTGCATATCTATCATCACTATACTTGATATGTACCATCACTACACATCTACCATCACTATACTCTTCCATCACTACATATCTACCATTACTAAACTTCATATCTACCATCACAACATTACATTTACAATCCATTATATCTATTGTCATTACATCTTCCCTCACTACAGTATGGATCTACCATCACTTACCCACTACACATCTACCATTTCTACATGTAAACTATTGCTACACATCTATCATCATTTACATATCTACCATCATACACCTACCAACACTACCCTGCATCTACCCTCAATACACATCTATGCTCACTATACATCTATCATTACATATCTACCATCACTACACATCTACCATCCACTACCTTGTGCCATCTACCCACTCCACTACACATCTACACTCCAATACCTGTCTTCCCTCACAAGAACATCTCTCCATCATTTATACTATCACATTCAATCATCACTACACATCTACCATTACTGCACTACACATCTACAGAGAAGCAAAAATCAGAAGGGTTCTCAGGACAATGTCTTGTTGGAAGACTGACATTTTTACTAGCTGATGTTGGAGTTTTGCCATTTACTACTTTTTTTTCCTGTCTGTTCTGAACCCAAAAATCCACCTGCCTACCTAGTCAATAAATGTTTCATCAATTCCTTATTACCTCTCCAGTAAGTTCTGTTGTGTGTTAAACAACCATGATACTAGGTCAAGAGGGTTCTTTTTAAGAAGTAACATAAAGTTGCACCTTTCTCTTGCTGTTAACGTGTTCATTTTTTTCCACTTGTGCCTCAGGGAACTGAGCTTTTTGCCTCGCTGATGCCAATGATTAATTAACTTAGGTCTATGCACATCTTCCCGTCTTTGTATGACTTTACCACCTACATTCGAGTCCTACTCTTCTTATTCACCCTAATTCTTTCAATAGTAATTGTACCATACACCATAACCTACAAGACTCAACATGGCTATTTGTAAAAATTCCTAAAATGCTATATATTATTCATGGTATCCATATATATTCTTACTATTCTATATATTCTTTCTTACCTATATATATTATTCTTATATATATCCATTGTAACCTTGCTCCATTGAGTGGATATATTCTGTATTAAATCTCATAAACGTTATTTAATTTGAAATGGATTTGAAGGAGAGTATTATTAGTGATATTGGTAGAGAGCTGTTTTCATTTATAAGCTTTGATTCTTTCATGTAGCTCTAATTACCATGGAGTGAAATATATTATTATGCTGAGGCCGAGGTAGCAGGATATGTTGTTGGTTATTTTCTGCACTGGCTTTTAGAGGTGCTTATAAAACTTCTCCCAGGGAACGTAGTTATCTCTTCGTGAGGAGTTGAATTCCCTAACAATGAATATATCCACTCAGCCCTAGTCTTGAACAAGAAGTTGTATCAAAACAAGTGCTCTAAAAATGAGTGTATATAAGGAAGTGATGCTTAATCAAAGGGATAAAAAATTAAAGAAAAAAATTGTTTAGGAGTTGCTCTAGGTCCCTCCATCCTTGAAGAAAGGGTATGATTGTACTGAAAGAGGAAATGAAAGGGAGTTGTTGACAGTTCCTGGACAAGGAGTTAAAACAAAAAAGCCAGTCAGGAGCGAATAATAGAAATAAATTAAATAAGAACCAGGCTTAATAGAAGCGAAGAATCTTGTATTAAAACACAGAACCAAAGGGTGAGTTTCTACAAGGGATCGATAAAGTCTGTGAAACTCGATGTGACTGGAACCTTGTAGAAAGGTACTCCTGGGAGTACTGGGGAACAACCTTAACCCATCATTCATTGAAAACTTGTTTTAAGTTACAGCTCGGTATTCCAAAAGAGATGACCCTACCCGACTGTTTCTGATTGAAGGACTCCCAGAAAATGTGAGGTGAAGGACTGTGGCTGCTATAAGAACCCTCCTGTCAGGAATCTTGTAGATGCGACATTGCATTTGTTCACGAAAACCGTACGTGGGGTTCCAAAGGAGTTCCGATCATGTAGGTCATAAGGTTCTCCACATTGGTGACAGAGTGGCAAATATTAGAAAATGTATAATGTTAGAATCGCTTAGTTTCCTTTGCAAAAAGCTGACCTCGAGGATCGAAATGCGTGTAAGGAAGGGGCCTATTGTAAAATGTCGATCATGCTGTACAGTATATAGAAAATATTGTTGGCTTGAGAATAGGAAAAGCTATTAGATGAGAAAAAGAGAGCCAAGCTTGTTTGAAAAAACCTTTCTATCCCTGAGCGATGATAGAAAAGCTGATTGTTGGTGTTGGTGGTCAGAAGCACTCCGAAGAACTCGTGAGAGACCATTAGGAGTCAGAAGATTGTTTGTTCCCAGGAGAAGATTATTATGAATCACCCATCAAAATAATTGGCTTACAGGAGACGTTGATGCTGCAGCAGAGAATATGCAAAAAATGAATTAATAGCTAAAAAGCTGAAAAATGACCAAAGTTTGTGAGAATGTGGATGTGGCCCCACACCTTCCGAAAAGGAGTGATACTGGGTTTCTGGGAAGCAACCTTAACCCATCTCTTGAAGAATTTTTAAGTAAGTAAAAGCTCATGTTCCATGGAGAAACGACCCCACCCCAATAGTTGCAATGAAGAAGGGAACGAGATGAATATTAGGAATGCTG
>NW_027197286.1:47500-64629 GCF_038502225.1 Cherax quadricarinatus | reverse complement strand
GACAAACAGAACACAAAGAGTAAACAGAGTAAAGTCTGAGGTGGCTATTGTGAAAAGCTCTGTTACACAAGGTACAGTACTGTCTTCCAGTGTTCCACAAGGCACAGTACTGTCTTCCAGTGTTCCACAAGGCACAGTACTGTCTTCCAGTGTTCCACAAGGTACAGTACTGTCTTCCAGTGTTCCACAAGGTACAGTACTGTCTTCCAGTGTTCCACAAGGCACAGTACTGTCTTCCAGTGTTCCACAAGGCACAGTACTGTCTTCCAGTGTTCCACAAGGCACAGTACTGTCTTCCAGTGTTCCACAAGGCACAGTACTGTCTCCCAGTGTTCCACAAGGTACAGTACTGTCTTCCAGTGTTCCACAAGGCACAGTACTGTCTTCCAGTGTTCCACAAGGCACAGTACTGTCTTCCAGTGTTCCACAAGGCACAGTACTGTCTTCCAGTGTTCCACAAGGCACAGTACTTCCCCCCATCTTGTTCCTCATCCTCATATCTGACATAGACAGAGATGTAAGCCACAGAACCTAAATTCCTTCGTTGACAATGCCAGCATCTGCATAACAGTGCCATCCACTGAGGGCACAGCAACTCCCCACATTAGCCAAGTCTTCCAATGGGCCTCAAAAACCCACATGAAGCTTAACGAAGACAAATTTCAATCACTCCACTACGGAAGACTCAATGAAAGAAAAACTGGATGGTAGTATAAACAATTCCAGCCACACAATAGAGGAAAAAAACCAGTGTGAAGGACCTGGGAGCAGAGGCGGCCTTTAGGAGGTGCGGGGCCCAGTTGGGTACAGTTTTTGGTGGGCCCCATGTATGGTAAGCAATCAAAATGTGGCACTTAAATATACATACGAATTAGTAGACCAAACCGATGTAAACGACGCTCTGATATATTATTGTATACATGTAGGTCTACAAGAAACAAAATTTGGTTGTCTTCAAGACCCCTGGTTGTCTTCAAGACCCCTGGTTGTCTTCAAGACCCCTGGTTGTCTTCAAGACTCCTGGTTGTCTTCAAGACTCCTGGTTGTCTTCAAGACCCCTGGTTGTCTTCAAGACTCCTGGTTGTCTTCAAGACCCCTGGCTGTCTTCAAGACCCCTGGCTGTCTTCAAAACCCCTGGCTGTCTTCAAGACCCCTGGCTGTCTTCAAGACCCCTGGCTGTCTTCAAGACCCCTGGCTGTCTTCAAGACCCCTGGCTGTCTTCAAGACCCCTGGCTGTCTTCAAGACCCCTGGCTGTCTTCAAGACCCCTGGCTGTCTTCAAGACTCCTGGTTGTCTTCAAGACCCCTGGCTGTCTTCAAGACTCCTGGTTGTCTTCAAGACCCGTGGTTGTCTTCAAGACCCCTGGTTGTCTTCAAGACCCCTGGCTGTCTTCAAGACCCCTGGTTGTCTTCAAGACCCCTGGTTGTCTTCAAGACCCCTGGTTGTCTTCAAGACCCCTGGTTGTCTTCAAGACCCCGTGGTTGTCTTCAAGACCCCTGGTTGTCTTCAAGACCCGTGGTTGTCTTCAAGACCCCTGGCTGTCTTCAAGACCCCTGGTTGTCTTCAAGACCCCTGGTTGTCTTCAAGACCCCTGGCTGTCTTCAAGACCCCTGGCTGTCTTCAAGACCCCTGGTTGTCTTCAAGATCCCTGGCTGTCTTCAAGACCCCTGTCTGTCTTCAAGACCCCTGGTTGTCTTCAAGACCCCTGGCTGTCTTCAAGACCCCTGGCTGTCTTCAAGACCCTTGGCTGTCTTCAAGGCCCCTGGCTGTCTTCAAGACCCCTGGTTGTCTTCAAGACCCCTGGCTGTCTTCCATGTCCCTGGTTGTCTTCAAGACCCCTGGTTGTCATCAAGACCCCTGGCTATCTTCAAGACCCCTGGCTGTCTTCAAGACCCCTGGCTGTCTTCAAGACCCCTGGTTGTCATCAAGACCCCCGGCGGTCTTCAAGACCTCTGGCTGTCTTCAAGACCCCTGGCGGTCTTCAAGACCCCTGGCTGTCTTCAAGACCCCTGGTTGTCTTCAAGACCCCTGGTTGTCTTCAAGACCCCTTGCTGTCTTCAAGACCCCTGGCTGTCTTCAAGGCAGTCACCTAAAGTCAGTACCTGAGCAGCCGGGCTGTGGTTCCTACGTTGGTTTGCGTGTGACCAGCAGTAACAGCCTGGATGATCAGGCCCTGAGCCACCACGAGGCCTGGTCATGGACCGGGTCATGGGGGCGTTGACCCCTAGAACACCCTCCAGATATACTTCAGGTATACTCTATATAATTATTGACCTGGTAAGTAGGTATCTGGAGTACCTACTGACCTGGTAAGTAAGTATTGGGATATATACTGTCTTTGTAATTAGGAACTGTAGTACGTAGTGACATGTTAAGTTGGAACTGGAGTGTTCCTACTGACTTTGTAGGTAGTGGCGTACCTACTGCCCTCGTAAGATGGTACTGGGATACGTAATGAAAGGGTAAGTAGGTACTAGAGGGTACCTACTAAACTGGTAAGTAGGTATCTGCAAGTACCTACTGACCTAGTAAGTAGGTATCTGGAGGTAGGTACTGACCTGGTAAGCAGTTACTGGGGTACCTGCTGACCAGGTAAACAGTTACTGGAGTCCCTTCTGACCTGGTAAGCAGGTACTGGGGTACTGTAATATGTAGTTATCTGGTTAGTAGGTACTGTATGATACCTACTGACTTCGAAGGTACTGGGGTATATACCGACTTAGAAGGTAGTGGGGTACCTAGAGACCAGGAAGGTGTCTAGCAGGTAATTAGGTGTGATTCGAGAAAAGGGAGAGAGAGAGAGAGAGAGAGGGAGACTAAGAGGGTCATTAGGTACTTGTACAGGAGGCAATTAGGAGCTAATTACCCAGTTAATGAAAGTTAAATTAGGTAATTATGGGAAGTAGGTACCTCTTTCTCTCTCCCCCTCTCTCTCTCACTCTTTCTCTTTCTCTTTCACTCTCTCACTCTGTCTCTCACTCAATCTCACTCACTCGCTCTCTCTCTTTTTCTCTATCTCTCTCTTTCTCTATCTCTCTCACTATCTCTAACTCAGTATCACTCTCTCTCTTTATCTCACTCACTCTTTCTCACTCTCTCTTTCTCACTTTCTCTCTCTCTCTCTCTCTCTCTCTCTCTCTCTCTCTCTCTCTCTCTCTCTCTCTCTCTCTCTCTCTCTCTCTCTCTCTCTCTCTCTCTCTCTTTCTCACTCACTCTCTTTCAGGTCAATTAATCATCACCTGCTGAGAAGGAATTATCTATGAATACTTAATTAGCAGGAGGAGGAGGAGGAGGAGGAGGAGGAGAAGGAGGAGGAGGAAGAGGAGGAAGATATCACAGATGTAGTCTAATGGCCTGCACACCTGGTTGTAGCATGATAACCAAGGTAGAAACGAGGAACAAGCAGCAAAAGACAAGAGTAAATACATATCCTTCACCAAACAGCAAGCAATATGTACAATATATACAGAGAATATGTACAGTAAGACAGTGCCAGCAAGAGACACAGTGAGAACCATCTTCGACCAGACTTGGAGGTAAGTCTGATTCATGAGTGTACCACATCGCTTCACAACTTTAGTGGGTTTCCTTGTGATTGGTTGGTTGAACCAGGGTAGTGGTATAACGAGAGGGGCCCCTACTCGTTATACCCTTAGCATCTGGTTCACGGTGGGGAGGTCATGTCTATATGGGTGTGTGACATTACTGTATGTCATGTAACGTACCCTTAGCATGATACAGTCTCACCCCAGAAGGGCTCTAATAGCCAGGACTAGGCATCCCTCATGGGTAGTGTGCCACCATGGCATGGGTAGTGTACCACCATAGCATGGGTAGTGTGCCACCATGGCATGGGTAGTGTACCACCATGGCATGGGTAGTGTGCCACCATGTCATGGGTAGTGTGCCACCATGGCATGGGTAGTGTACCACCATGGCATGGGTAGTGTGCCACCATGGCATGGGTAGTGTGCCACCATGGCATGTGTAGTGTGCCACCATGGCATGGGTAGTGTGCCCCCATGGCATGGGTAGTGTGCTACCATGGCATGGGTAGTGTGCCACTATGGCATGGGTAGTGTGCCACTATGGCATGTGTAGTGTGCCACCATGGCATGGGTAGTGTGCCACCATGGCATGGGTAGTGTGCCACCATGGCATGGGTAGTGTGCCACCATGGCATGGGTAGTGTGTCACCATGACATGGGTAGTGTGCCACCATGACATGGGTAGTGTGCCACCATGGCATGGGTAGTGTGCCACCATGGCATGTGTAGTGTGCCACCATGGCATGGGTAGTGTGCCACCATGGCATGGGTAGTGTGCCACCATGGCATGGGTAGTGTGCCACCATGGCATGGGTAGTGTGCCACCATGGCATGGGTAGTGTGCCACCATGGCATGGGTAGTGTGCCACCATGGCATGGGTAGTGTGCCACCATGGCATGGGTAGTGTGCCACCATGGCATGGGTAGTGTGCCACCATGGCATGGGTAGTGTGTCACCATGGCATGGGTAGTGTGCCACCATGGCATGGGTAGTGTGCCACCATGGCATGGGTAGTGTGCCACCATGACATGGGTAGTGTGCCACCATGGCATGGGTAGTGTGCCACCATGGCATGGGTAGTGTGCCACCATGGCATGTGTAGTGTGCCACCATGGCATGGGTAGTGTGCCACCATGACATGGGTAGTGTGCCACCATGGCATGGGTAGTGTGCCACCATGGCATGGGTAGTGCGCCACCATGGCATGGGTAGTGTGCCACCATGGCATGTGTAGTGTGCCACCATGGCATGGGTAGTGTGCCACCATGGCATGGGTAGTGTGCCACCATGACATGGGTAGTGTGCCACCATGGCATGGGTAGTGTGCCACCATGGCATGGGTAGTGTGCCACCATGGCATGGGTAGTGTGCCACCATGGCATGGGTAGTGTGCCACCATGACATGGGTAGTGTGCCACCATGGCATGGGTAGTGTGCCACCATGGCATGGGTAGTGTGCCACCATGGCATGGGTAGTGTGCCACCATGGCATGGGTAGTGTGCCACCATGGCATGGGTAGTGTGCCACCATGACATGGGTAGTGTGCCACCATGGCATGGGTAGTGTGCCACCATGGCATGGGTAGTGTGCCACCATGGCATGAATCAACCAACCTTTCCTCTCAACCATCCAACTCATTAGATAGTGTTTAACCCAAAGGTGACTTTAAGGCAGACAGGAACCTTACAGTGAGACAGCAGACAGCAGACAGCAGACAGCAGACAGCAGACAGCAGACAGCAGACAGCAGGCAGCAGACAGCAGACAGCAGACAGCAGACAGCAGACAGCAGACAGCAGACAGCAGGCAGCAGACAGCAGACAGCAGACAGCAGACAGCAGACAGCAGACAGCAGGCAACAGACAGCAGGCAACAGACAGCAGGCAACAGACAGCAGGCAACAGACAGCAGGCAACAGACAGCAGGCAACAGACAGCAAGCAACAGACAGCAGGCAGCAGACAGCAGACAGCAGACAGCAGACAGCAGACAGCAGACAGCAGACAGCAGACAGCAGACAGCAGGCAGCAGACAGCAGACAGCAGACAGCAGACAGCAGACAGCAGACATCAGACAGCAGACAGCAGACAGCAGACAGCAGACAGCAGACAGCAGGCAGCAGACAGCAGACAGCAGACAGCAGACAGCAGACAGCAGACAGCAGACACCAGACAGCAGACAGCAGACAGCAGACAGCAGACAGCAGACAGCAGACAGCAGACAGCAGACAGCAGGGCGAGCCTAGGTACAACACACTTGTCAAAGGAAGCAAACCTTGTGTCAAGATACTCTCAAACTCTACTTTAAGATCACAAGGAAAACACAAGAGCTTACTAACAAGTGTTCCTTACAACGTCCTAATACACTGAGATCTGCAGAGGTTGTCTACCAGCACATTATCTTCGCCGGCAGTGTGTCGTATAGTGATATAGGGCTGTTTACACACTGTGTCGTATAGTGATGTAGGTCTGTTTACACACTGTGTCGTATAGTGATGTAGGTCTGTTTACACACTGTGTCGTATAGTGATATAGGTCTGTTTACACACTGTGTCGTATAGTGATATAGGTCTGTTTACACACTGTGTCGTATAGTGATATAGGTCTGTTTACACACTGTGTCGTATAGTGATGTAGGTCTGTTTACACACTGTGTCGTATAGTGATGTAGGTCTGTTTACACACTGTGTCGTATAGTGATGTAGGTCTGTTTACACACTGTGTCGTATAGTGATATAGGTCTGTTTACACACTGTGTCGTATAGTGATGTAGGGCTGTTTACACACTGTGCCGTATAGTGATATAGGTCTGTTTACACACTGTGTCGTATAGTGATATAGGTCTGTTTACACACTGTGTCGTATAGTGATATAGGTCTGTTTACACACTGTGTCGTATAGTGATATAGGTCTGTTTACACACTGTGTCGTATAGTGATATAGGTCTGTTTACACACTGTGTCGTATAGTGATATAGGTCTGTTTACACACTGTGTCGTATAGTGATATAGGTCTGTTTACACACTGTGTCGTATAGTGATATAGGTCTGTTTACACACTGTGTCGTATAGTGATATAGGTCTGTTTACACACTGTGTCGTATAGTGATATAGGTCTGTTTACACACTGTGTCGTATAGTGATATAGGTCTGTTTACACACTGTGTCGTATAGTGATATAGGTCTGTTTACACACTGTGTCGTATAGTGATATAGGTCTGTTTACACACTGTGTCGTATAGTGATATAGGTCTGTTTACACACTGTGTCGTATAGTGATATAGGTCTGTTTACACACTGTGTCGTATAGTGATGTAGGTCTGTTTACACACTGTGTCGTATAGTGATATAGGTCTGTTTACACACTGTGTCGTATAGTGATATAGGTCTGTTTACACACTGTGTCGTATAGTGATGTAGGTCTGTTTACACACTGTGTCGTATAGTGATATAGGTCTGTTTACACACTGTGTCGTATAGTGATATAGGTCTGTTTACACACTGTGTCGTATAGTGATATAGGTCTGTTTACACACTGTGTCGTATAGTGATATAGGTCTGTTTACACACTGTGTCGTATAGTGATATAGGTCTGTTTACACACTGTGTCGTATAGTGATATAGGTCTGTTTACACACTGTGTCGTATAGTGATGTAGGTCTGTTTACACACTGTGTCGTATAGTGATATAGGTCTGTTTACACACTGTGTCGTATAGTGATATAGGTCTGTTTACACACTGTGTCGTATAGTGATGTAGGTCTGTTTACACACTGTGTCGTATAGTGATATAGGTCTGTTTACACACTGTGTCGTATAGTGATGTAGGTCTGTTTACACACTGTGTCGTATAGTGATGTAGGTCTGTTTACACACTGTGTCGTATAGTGATGTAGGTCTGTTTACACACTGTGTCGTATAGTGATGTAGGTCTGTTTACACACTGTGTCGTATAGTGATATAGGTCTGTTTACACACTGTGTCGTATAGTGATATAGGTCTGTTTACACACTGTGTCGTATAGTGATGTAGGTCTGTTTACACACTGTGTCGTATAGTGATATAGGTCTGTTTACACACTGTGTCGTATAGTGATGTAGGTCTGTTTACACACTGTGTCGTATAGTGATGTAGGTCTGTTTACACACTGTGTCGTATAGTGATGTAGGTCTGTTTACACACTGTGTCGTATAGTGATGTAGGTCTGTTTACACACTGTGTCGTATAGTGATATAGGTCTGTTTACACACTGTGTCGTATAGTGATATAGGTCTGTTTACACACTGTGTCGTATAGTGATGTAGGTCTGTTTACACACTGTGTCGTATAGTGATATAGGTCTGTTTACACACTGTGTCGTATAGTGATGTAGGTCTGTTTACACACTGTGTCGTATAGTGATGTAGGTCTGTTTACACACTGTGTCGTATAGTGATGTAGGTCTGTTTACACACTGTGTCGTATAGTGATGTAGGTCTGTTTACACACTGTGTCGTATAGTGATATAGGTCTGTTTACACACTGTGTCGTATAGTGATGTAGGTCTGTTTACACACTGTGTCGTATAGTGATATAGGTCTGTTTACACACTGTGTCATATAGTGATATAGGGCTGTAGACACAGTGTGCCGTATGGTGATATTATAGGGCTGTAGACACACTGTGCCGTATAGTGGTATTATAGGGCTGCAGACACACTGTGCCGTATAGTCATAGTATAGGGCTGTAGACACAATGTATAGTGATGTTATAGGGCTGTAGTCACACTGTGCCGTATGGTGATAGTATAGGGCTGTATACACACTGTGTCGTATAGTGATATAGGGCTGTAGACACAGTGTGCTGTATGGTGATATTATAGGGCCGTAGACACAGTGTGCCGTATAGTGATATTATAGGGCCGTAGACACAGTGTGCCGTATAGTGATATTATAGGGCCGTAGACACAGTGTGCCGTATAGTGATATTATAGGGCCGTAGACGTAACGCCCATCGCATGAGACGAGTGTTGTTGTCCCTGATGGAGCTGAGGAAGGTCAGAGGATTGTGGTCACTGAAGACTGTGACCACATGTGATGTGCTGGACAAGAACACGTTGATATGTTCCAGCATGAGTACGAGGGCCAGGACTTCCTTTCCAGTCATGGAGTAGACCCCCTGATAGGCCTGGTATTTGGCTGAATAATAAGCCACGGGCTGCAGACATCCCTCACCAGATACTTGGAGCAACACTGTCACCACTCCAGGTTCACAAGCATCAACTTGTAACATAAATGGTTCTGAAAAATCAGGGAACAAATGCATGGGAACAGCGCATAAGAGACTTTAACGAGGTTAACACCCTCTTCACAGGTTCTAATTTAGTTTAAAATACTTATTATGCAGCCCAGACCCATCCTGTGGGTGGTAGTCAAAAGATTACAGAGGTACACAATGGGTCCAGGGACTGTACCACAACATTACAGAGGTACACAATGGGTCCAGGGACTGTACCACAACATTACAGAGGTACACAATGGGTCCAGGGACTGTACCACAACATTACAGAGGTACACAATGGGTCCAGGGACTGTACCACAACATTACAGAGGTACACAATGGGTCCAGGGACTGTACCACAACATTACAGAGGTACACAATGGGTCCAGGGACTGTACCACAACATTACAGAGGTACACAATGGGTCCAGGGACTGTACCACAACATTACAGAGGTACACAATGGGTCCAGGGACTGTACCACAACATTACAGAGGTACACAATGGGTCCAGGGACTGTACCACAACATTACAGAGGTACACATGGGTCCAGAGACTGTACCACAACATTACAGAGGTACACAATGGGTCCAGAGACTGTACCACAACATTACAGAGGTACACAATGGGTCCAGGGACTGTACCACAACATTACAGAGGTACACAATGGGTCCAGGGACTGTACCACAACATTACAGAGGTACACAATGGGTCCAGAGACTGTACCACAACATTACAGAGGTACACAATGGGTCCAGGGACTGTACCACAACATTACAGAGGTACACAACGGGTCCAGGGACCGGACCCCAAAGTTTTGATAACTGAGCTAGTTACAAAGGTAATGAACTCCAGGTAGATCTGCCCATCAAAATTTAGTTTTAGGACTGATGAGAGAGGTCAGGGGTGCTACCATATCTGCAAAATTTCCTATAAAAATCTATCATTCCTAAGAATCTTTGCAGAGACGGGATAATTTTGAATGGCCAAAACTTTGGCAATTTAAGTGTCACTTTGCCACCACCTACTTCATGGCCCAAGAAAGTTATGGTAGATTGTCCAGAAGATGACTTAAACTCCTCAGTGTTGTTAGAAGCTTATGAGGGAGGTGTATTTTCTGTTCCTCTGCATAGCCACCAAAGCCTCTTCTCCGATGTTGCCCATTACTCTGGCAATGTCCACAAGAATGTCTGAAAAGTAAGCCTTCCTATTCTGTAAGGATTTCCAGATGTTTCTCTTTCCATGCCCGAGGGCCAGTCCTTTCCAGAAGACCAACACAGGGGCTCCTCAGTAGCACCTACTCTTCAAGCTGCGGTGGGTGAATCCAACTCCAGTCACCCGGATAAATATATCTTAAGAAATAACCAACTGTTTACTCTGGTTACTGGTAAGTAGATAGAGGGAGTGTTAAAACTAGAAAGACTGGTAATAACAAATTCGGACTTCGGGTCGCGAAAATGGCGGACAATCCGTCCTTACAAGGACATTTGGGTGTCACTAAAACCCTTTATAAGATATTCCTGCATTTTGTTAGCCAGATATATGAGGAGAGGGGCAGAATTACATCTGATCCTGTAGTGGGTGTCAGCAAGTGGATAAACCCAGACACTACATTAAACCCGCACCACTTCGTCACATACCCACTGATGGAGAACCATTTGCAGACTTAATTATTGACTGTGTGGAACCCTTACTTAAGGCTAAGTCAGGTAACCAATATCTGTTTACCATTATGGATGGTATAAACCTTGGTAATAATCACCGACAAGTTGGTTTAGAAAGACATGTAAGCAAACACTATGACATATTTATTAGAAAACGTTTCGGTCCTGGAACCTTGATCACTTTTAACATACATCAAGGTCCCAGGACCGAAACGTTTTCTAATGAATATGACATAGTGTTTGCTTACGTGTCTTTCTAAACCACCATTATGGATAAAACTACAAGGTATCCTGAGGCAGTACCTATGTGTAGTATTATTAATAAAACCATGCTTAAACCCCTAAGTTTGTTCCCACTTTAGCATTCCACGATCTATTCAAAGTAACCAGGGAACTAATTTCACAGCAAAAGCATTCAGAGAAGCTTTAGTTAGGCTAAGAATTAATCTAAAACTGTCACAGCCTATCAACCTCAGTCGCAAGACGCCTTGGAAAGGTTTCACCGAACCTTAAAAACTATGATGCGTACGTATTGCATTTTCCTACAGACTGGGATGAATCACTTCCTCTGATGATGTTTGCAATGTGAGAAACTGTGCAGGAATCAACAGGTTACAATCCTTCTGAGCTGATTTTTGGCCATAATGTGAGAGGTCCACTATACGTGGTCAAGGAAGGATGGTTGGGAGAAGACACCTGCAAGACGACCTATGATCCTACATCAAGACTGCAGGTGGCACGTCAGCTGGCTAAGGCCAACTTAAAGTTAGCTCAAAACAACATGAAACAGAGATATGAGACAACTTCTAAATTTCTCTCCTTTAACCCAGGAGACAAAGTGTTGGTCCAGGAACATGTGTCTGGTCACACCTTAAAAACCAGGTTTATGGGACCGATGCAGGTGATAAAAAGAATTCTGATTTAACTATGTGGTAGCACCTCTTGATAAACCAGCTGGGGTAAAGTCTATCATATTAAACAGATTAAACTATATCTTGGAGTCACCTCAGGTCCCAGTAACGACTTTGTCCTCTGTCCCTGACCCTCTGGACGACCCTGATTCCCTGCACACAATTTCTGGGGTTGAAATAAGGCTTCCAGACTCAGTCATCTTCCAGGATCCTCGTCCTGTAATGTCAGAACTTGCAGAAGACCAAGTAGTAACACTCACTACACTTCTGGCAGATCTATCCCGACATATTTTCAGATGTTCCGATAATGTGTAACCTGGTTTATCATGATGTGGACGTAGGAACTGCTAAACCTGTTAAACTTTCTCCCTACAGAGATAATTCTGAAAAACAGAAGGTACTTCAGCAGGAAGTAGAGTTTCTACTGGAACATTGATTGGTGGAGGAATTGTCCAGTCCGTGGGCTTCACTGTGCTGCCTTCTTAATAAGTCTGATGGAGGATTCTGGATGTGTACTGACTGTCCAGTCCGTGGGCTTCACTGTGCTGCCTTGTTAATAAGTCTGATGGAGGATTCTGGATGTGTACTGACTGTCCAGTCCGTGGGCTTCACTGTGCTGCCTTGTTAATAAGTCTGATGGAGGATTCTGGATGTGTACTGACTGTCCAGTCCGTGGGGTTCACTGTGCTGCCTTGTTAATAAGTCTGATGGAGGATTCTGGATGTGTACTGACTGTCCAGTCCGTGGGGTTCACTGTACTGCCTTGTTAATAAGTCTGATGGAGGATTCTGGATGTGTACTGACTGTCCAGTCCGTGGGGTTCACTGTGCTGCCTTGTTAATAAGTCTGATGGAGGATTCTGGATGTGTAATGACTGTCCAGTCCGTGGGCTTCACTGTGCTGCCTTGTTAATAAGTCTGATGGAGGATTCTGGATGTGTACTGACTACCACAAGATGACTGAGATCACAGTACTGGATGCTGACCCTCTTCCATGTATGGACGATATAGTGGACTTTGTGGGGTAAGACCCCTTTTGTATCTAGACTAGATCTATTCTATTCAAGATTGATGGACTGACCACATCGACTCAAGGTTGAGGGACTGATTACCTCATTCTCCTCCTGTTCTTCAAGATTCTCCTTTGTATGGACTGATGAAGCCACTGTGTGGCGAAACGTTTCCTCAATAAAGATGCCCAAGAGTTGCATATGTGTCTAATTTATCAACATGTCGGTTCTCTGAACCATTCATCTACAAAGGTTATTGCCAGTTACGTTTAACAGATAAAACGAAGGAGATGTCTGCCTTCGTAATTCCAGGAGGTCACTATCGATATACTGTGACCTTCCTTCCACCCAACAGGCTATTAATATATAATAATATGCTTATTTACTTCCAGTACATGTACAAGGTATACAGACCATAGCTGACATCAGTGACATACTACTATATACAAAGCCCCTTGTTATGCTGAGCATTTCCCGCAAATTAGGTTAGTTTAGGCCCAGGATGCGACTCACACCAGTCCACTAACACCCAGGATGCGACCCACACCAGTCCACTAACACCCAGGATGCGACCCACACCAGTCCACTAACACCCAGGATGCGACCCACACCAGTCCACTAACACCCAGGATGCGACCCACACCAGTCCACTAACACCCAGGATGCGACCCACACCAGTCCACTAACACCCAGGATGTGACCCACACCAGTCCACTAACACCCAGGATGCGACCCACACCAGTCCACTAACACCCAGGATGCGACCCACACCAGTCCACTAACACCCAGGATGCGACCCACACCAGTCCACTAACACCCAGGATGTGACCCACACCAGTCCACTAACACCCAGGATGTGACCCACACCAGTCCACTAACACCCAGGATGTGACCCACACCAGTCCACTAACACCCAGGATGTGACCCACACCAGTCCACTAACACCCAGGATGTGACCCACACCAGTCCACTAACACCCAGGATGCGACCCACACCAGTCCACTAACACCCAGGATGTGACCCACACCAGTCCACTAACACCCAGGATGCGACCCACACCAGTCCACTAACACCCAGGATGCGACCCACACAAGTCCACTAACACCCAGGATGTGACCCACACCAGTCCACTAACACCCAGGATGCGACCCACACCAGTCCACTAACACCCAGGATGCGACTCATACCAGTCCACTAACACCCAGGATGCGACCCACACCAGTCCACTAACACCCAGGATGCGACCCACACCAGTCCACTAACACCCAGGATGCGACCCACACCAGTCCACTAACACCCAGGATGCGACCCACACCAGTCCACTAACACCCAGGATGCGACCCACACCAGTCCACTAACACCCAGGATGTGACCCACACCAGTCCACTAACACCCAGGATGCGACCCACACCAGTCCACTAACACCCAGGATGCGACCCACACCAGTCCACTAACACCCAGGATGCGACCCACACCAGTCCACTAACACCCAGGAAGCGACCCACACCAGTCCACTAACACCCAGGATGTGACCCACACCAGTCCACTAACACCCAGGATGCGACCCACACCAGTCCACTAACACCCAGGATGCGACCCACACCAGTCCACTAACACCCAGGATGTGACCCACACCAGTCCACTAACACCCAGGATGCGACCCACACCAGTCCACTAACACCCAGGATGCGACCCACACCAGTCCACTAACACCCAGGATGCGACCCACACCAGTCCACTAACACCCAGGATGTGACCCACACCAGTCCACTAACACCCAGGATGCGACCCACACCAGTCCACTAACACCCAGGATGCGACCCACACCAGTCCACTAACACCCAGGATGTGACCCACACCAGTCCACTAACACCCAGGATGCGACCCACACCAGTCCACTAACACCCAGGATGCGACCCACACCAGTCCACTAACACCCAGGATGCGACCCACACCAGTCCACTAACACCCAGGATGTGACCCACACCAGTCCACTAACACCCAGGATGCGACCCACACCAGTCCACTAACACCCAGGATGTGACCTACACCAGTCCACTAACACCTAAGATGCGACCCACACCAGTCCACTAACACCCAGGATGCGACCCACACCAGTCCACTAACACCCAGGATGCGACCCACACCAGTCCACTAACACCCAGGATGTGACCCACACCAGTCCACTAACACCCAGGATGCGACCCACACCAGTCCACTAACACCCAGGATGCGACCCACACCAGTCCACTAACACCCAGGATGTGACCCACACCAGTCCACTAACACCCAGGATGCGACCCACACCAGTCCACTAACACCCAGGATGCGACCCACACCAGTCCACTAACACCCAGGATGCGACCCACACCAGTCCACTAACACCCAGGATGTGACCCACACCAGTCCACTAACACCCAGGATGCGACCCACACCAGTCCACTAACACCCAGGATGTGACCTACACCAGTCCACTAACACCCAAGATGCGACCCACACCAGTCCACTAACACCCAGGATGCGACCCACACCAGTCCACTAACACCCAGGATGCGACCCACACCAGTCCACTAACACCCAGGATGCGACCCACACCAGTCCACTAACACCCAGGATGTGACCCACACCAGTCCACTAACACCCAGGATGCGACCCACACCAGTCCACTAACACCCAGGATGCGACCCACACCAGTCCACTAACACCCAGGATGCGACCCACACCAGTCCACTAGCACCCAGGATGCGACCCACACCAGTCCACTAACACCCAGGATGCGACCCACACCAGTCCACTAACACCCAGGATGCGACCCACACCAGTCCACTAACACCCAGGATGCGACCCACACCAGTCCACTAACACCCAGGTACCCATTTTACTGATGGGTGAACATAGACAATCGGTGTAAGGAAACACATCAAATGCTTCCACCCCTTCGCCAGGAATCGAACCCGGACCCTCACCGTGTGAAGCGATTTGCCACCAGGCCGCGGTGACTTTAGGCACGACGACTTACCTTCACGATACTATTACTGATACGTGGTATCAGCATGTGTCACATCTTAAATACCTGTTTAAGACGCTCAGGACGTAACAGCTAACTATGAAACGTATTAACCCTTTACCATGCCTGGTAAAGGGTAATTACCCCTTTACCAAGAGTGGAAAAGGGTAATTACCCCTTTACCAAGAGTTGGAAAGAGTAATTACCCCTTTACCAAGAGTGGAAAAGGGTAATTACCCCTTTACCAAGAGTGGAAAAGGGTAATTACCCCTTTACCAAGAGTGGAAAAGGGTAATTACCCCTTTACCAAGAGTGGAAAAGAGTAATTACCCCTTTACCAAGAGTGGAAAAGGGTAATTACCCCTTTACCAAGAGTGGAAAAGGGTAATTACCCCTTTACCAAGAGTGGAAAAGGGTAATCACCCCTTTACCAAGAGTGGAAAAGGGTAATCACCCCTTTACCAAGAGTGGAAAAGGGTAATTACCCCTTTACCAAGAGTGGAAAAGGGTAATCACCCCTTTACCAAGAGTGGAAAAGGGTAATCACCCCTTTACCAAGAGTGGAAAAGGGTAATCACCCCTTTACCAAGAGTGGAAAAGAGTAATTACCCCTTTACCAAGAGTGGAAAAGGGTAATTACCCCTTTACCAAGAGTTGGAAAGAGTAATTACCCCTTTACCAAGAGTGGAAAAGGGTAATTACCCCTTTACCAAGAGTGGAAAAGGGTAATTACCCCTTTACCAAGAGTGGAAAAGGGTAATTACCCCTTTACCAAGAGTGGAAAAGGGTAATCACCCCTTTACCAAGAGTGGAAAAGGGTAATCACCCCTTTACCAAGAGTGGAAAAGAGTAATTACCCCTTTACCAAGAGTGGAAAAGGGTAATTACCCCTTTACCAAGAGTGGAAAAAAGTAATTACCCCTTTACCAAGAGTGAAAAAGGGTAATCACCCCTCTCCAGGCCTGGTAAAGGCTTAAAGATATCTCCTCAGAAACTGGAAGTACTCCCACTTGTAAGAGGGAGCAAGAATCCCAGGTATCCCTGAAGGTGGATACTTCAGTGGGACTTTCCTGCTCCTCAGGAGAGATTTGTGTCATCAGGAAGGAAAGTTAGAGTTTCCTAATGGTAGCCGTATCGTCAACTAGCAACAGAGTGACCTAGCCTGGGGAAAGTAGCCTACACATATCCACGGTCACGACACTAGTAACAGGTGATGCAAGTGGCAGAATTCCCGAATACTTTTTAAAAAGTAAGATGCCATAAGTACAAGTAATGTGGCATTTTATTGCGGCAACGGTTTCGCAGTGGCAGGCGGTAACCAGCAGTAGCAGTAGCAGCAGTGCAGGCAACATCAGCAGCAGCAGCAGCAGGCAGTAGGCAGCTAGCTAGTAGTGAGCAGGTATGTAGGTATCAGCAGCAGGGCAGCAGTAGCAAGTTGGTGCAGAACAGTAGCAGTAGCCGCAGCTGCAGCAGCAATCAGCAGCCGCAGCAGCAGTCAGCCAAGCAGCAGCAGCAGCTGCAGCAGCAGCAGTGATTGCAGCAGCAGGCAGCAGCAGCAGCAGCAAGTGGGCAGCAGCAGGTAGCAGCTAATGGCAGCAGCAGTAGCAGCAGCAGCAGCAGCAGCAGCAGCAGCAGCAGCCAGCAGTACCTGCAGCAGCAAGTAGCAGCTGCAGCAGTAGTGTGCACAGCAGCAGCAGCAGCTAGCAGCAGTCAGGCAGCAGCAGCAGCAGCTGC
>NW_027197286.1:0-42500 GCF_038502225.1 Cherax quadricarinatus | reverse complement strand
AATACCCGTCACGGGCGTTTACTCTCGTTTTCAACCAATTTCTAACTAATTTCCAGCTAATTCCTAACTATTTCTCAACTAATTTCTAATTTATTTTAAATACGAAAGCAGACACTGCCCAGGGAAATAGCAAATATCGAACTAAGGGAATCATACAGGGGACAAGAAACACAGGAAATTGAACATAGGCCTGGTCACAGACCGGGCCGCGGGGGCGTTGACCCCCGGAACTCTCTCCAGGTAAACTCCAGGTCCAGGTAAACAATCTAGGGGTCCCAGCTTTAACGAGACGAGACTTAGACTGATGACAACGAGACGAGTGAGATACTGAAGTCTCAGTATGACTCAGTGTTCAGTGACCTGTTAATTAGACTATGGGTCGACAATCTAAAAGAATTTTTCGTGACTGAGATTCAAAATTTGGTTAATTCTGTAATTTATGATATATATCTAGCAGCACAGGACTTTGAAAAAGCGATGTGTGACATGGCCATGCACTCTGCTCCAGACCCAGAGTCATGGAACTCAGTGTTCATCAAGAACTGCAAGAAAGCCCTGTCATGTGCCTTAAATATTATATGGAGAGGGAACATGGACACGGGGGTCATCCCACACACACTAAAAACAACAGACATAGCCCCACTCCACAAAGGTGGCAGTAAAGGAATTGCAAAGAACTACAGACCGATACCACTAACGTCCCACATCGTAAAAATCTGTAAATGGGTTCTAAGAAGCAGGATCGTCTACCACCTAGATACCCATCAGTTACACAACCCAGGGCAACACGGGTTTACAGCAGGTCGCTCCTGCCTGTCCCAACTACTGGACCACTATGTCAAGGTCCTGGACGCTGTAGAGGATAAACAAAACACAGATGCAGTATACACAGACTTTGCAAAAGCTTTTGACAAGTGTGACCATGGTGTAATAGCGCACAAAATGTCTGATAAAGGAATAACAGGAAAAGTTGGTAGATGGAGCTATAACTTCCTGACAAACAGAACACAAAAAATATTAATAGGGATGGATACTGTGAAAAGCTCTGTTCCACAAGGCACAGTACTGTCTTCCAGTGTTCCACAAGGCACAGTACTGTCTTCCAGTGTTCCACAAGGTACAGTACTGTCTTCCAGTGTTCCACAAGGTACAGTACTGTCTTCCAGTGTTCCACAAGGTACAGTACTGTCTTCCAGTGTTCCACAAGGTACAGTACTGTCTTCCAGTGTTCCACAAGGTACAGTACTGTCTTCCAGTGTTCCACAAGGCACAGTACTGTCTTCCAGTGTTCCACAAGGCACAGTACTGTCTTCCAGTGTTCCACAAGGTACAGTACTGTCTTCCAGTGTTCCACAAGGCACAGTACTGTCTTCCAGTGTTCCACAAGGCACAGTACTGTCTTCCAGTGTTCCACAAGGCACAGTACTGTCTTCCAGTGTTCCACAAGGTACAGTACTGTCTTCCAGTGTTCCACAAGGCACAGTACTGTCTTCCAGTGTTCCACAAGGCACAGTACTGTCTTCCAGTGTTCCACAAGGCACAGTACTGTCTTCCAGTGTTCCACAAGGTACAGTACTGTCTTCCAGTGTTCCACAAGGCACAGTACTGTCTTCCAGTGTTCCACAAGGCACAGTACTGTCTTCCAGTGTTCCACAAGGCACAGTACTGTCTTCCAGTGTTCCACAAGGCACAGTACTGTCTTCCAGTGTTCCACAAGGCACAGTACTGTCTTCCAGTGTTCCACAAGGCACAGTACTGTCTTCCAGTGTTCCACAAGGCACAGTACTGTCTTCCAGTGTTCCACAAGGTACAGTACTGTCTCCCAGTGTTCCACAAGGCACAGTACTGTCTTCCAGTGTTCCACAAGGCACAGTACTGTCTTCCAGTGTTCCACAAGGCACAGTACTGTCTTCCAGTGTTCCACAAGGCACAGTACTGTCTTCCAGTGTTCCACAAGGTACAGTACTGTCTTCCAGTGTTCCACAAGGCACAGTACTGTCTTCCAGTGTTCCACAAGGCACAGTACTGTCTTCCAGTGTTCCACAAGGCACAGTACTGTCTTCCAGTGTTCCACAAGGTACAGTACTGTCTCCCAGTGTTCCACAAGGCACAGTACTGTCTTCCAGTGTTCCACAAGGCACAGTACTGTCTTCCAGTGTTCCACAAGGCACAGTACTGTCTTCCAGTGTTCCACAAGGCACAGTACTGTCTTCCAGTGTTCCACAAGGCACAGTACTGTCTTCCAGTGTTCCACAAGGCACAGTACTGTCTTCCAGTGTTCCACAAGGCACAGTACTGTCTTCCAGTGTTCCACAAGGTACAGTACTGTCTTCCAGTGTTCCACAAGGCACAGTACTGTCTTCCAGTGTTCCACAAGGCACAGTACTGTCTTCCAGTGTTCCACAAGGTACAGTACTGTCTTCCAGTGTTCCACAAGGTACAGTACTGTCTTCCAGTGTTCCACAAGGTACAATACTGTCTTCCAGTGTTCCACAAGGCACAGTACTGTCTTCCAGTGTTCCACAAGGCACAATACTGTCTTCCAGTGTTCCACAAGGCACAGTACTGTCTTCCAGTGTTCCACAAGGCACAGTACTGTCTTCCAGTGTTCCACAAGGCACAGTACTGTCTTCCAGTGTTCCACAAGGCACAGTACTGTCTTCCAGTGTTCCACAAGGCACAATACTGTCTTCCAGTGTTCCACAAGGCACAGTACTGTCTTCCAGTGTTCCACAAGGCACAGTACTGTCTTCCAGTGTTCCACAAGGCACAGTACTGTCTTCCAGTGTTCCACAAGGCACAGTACTGTCTTCCAGTGTTCCACAAGGTACAGTACTGGCTCCCAGTGTTCCACAAGGCACAGTACTGTCTTCCAGTGTTCCACAAGGCACAGTACTCTCTTCCAGTGTTCCACAAGGCACAGTACTGTCTTCCAGTGTTCCACAAGGCACAGTACTGTCTTCCAGTGTTCCACAAGGCACAGTACTGTCTTCCAGTGTTCCACAAGGCACAGTACTGTCTTCCAGTGTTCCACAAGGCACAGTACTGTCTTCCAGTGTTCCACAAGGCACAGTACTGTCTCCCAGTGTTACACAAGGCACAATACTCGCCCCCGTCTTGTTCCTCATCCTCATAGCTGACATAGACAGAGATGTAAGCCACAGCACTGTGTCTTCTTTTGCTGATGATACCAGAATTTGCGTGACAGTGACCTCCATCAAGGACACTGAAGATCTCCATGCAGACGTTAACCAAGTCTATAAACGAGTTAGAAAACAATGTGACGTTCAATGAAGACATATTTCAATTACTCGAGAAAATGTATGTGAGAGTATAATAGTGATTCCAGCCACACAATAGAGAAAAAACTAAAATGAAAGACCTGGGAGTGATAATGTCAGAGAATCTCGCTTTCAAAGAACACAAAAATATTTCAATATATTTTCCACATTCGCCAGGAAAATGATAGAATGGATCATGAGAATCATCAGAACTAGAGGTCCGAAGCCAGTGATGATTCTCTTCAGATCTTGTTCTCTCTAGGCTGGAATATTACTGTACATTAACTGCCCCTTTCAAGGCAAGGGAAATTACAGACCTGGAGAATATACAGAGAACTTTCACTGCAAGTATAAGTACGATAAGACACCAAAATTACTGGGAATAGTTGAAGTACCTTGACCTGTACTCCCTGGAATGCAGGCGAGGAAGATACATGATAATATACACTTGGAAAATCCTAGAGGGACTAGTACCAGACCTACACACGAAAATCACTCTCTATGACAGTAAAAGACTGGACAGGAGATGCAACATTCCACCGATGAAAAGCAGCGGCGCCACGAGTACACTGAGAGACAACACAATAAGTGTCAGGGGCCCAAGACTGTTCAACTGCATCCCAGTATACATAAGGTGGATTACCAATAGACCTCTGGCTGTCTTCAAGACCCCTGGTTGTCTTCAAGACCCCTGGTTGTCTTCAAGACCCCTGGTTGTCTTCAAGACCCCTGGTTGTCTTCAAGACCCCTGGTTGTCTTCAAGACCCCTGGCTGTCTTCATGACCCCTGGCTGTCTTCAAGACCCCTGGTTGTCTTCAAGACCTCTAGTTGTCTTCAAGACCCCTGGTTGTCTTCAAGACCCCTGGTTGTCTTCAAGACTCCTGGTTGTCTTCAAGACCCCTGGTTGTCTTCAAGACCCCTGGCTGTCTTCAAGACCCCTGGCTGTCTTCAAGACCCCTGTCTGTCTTCAAAACCCCTGGTTGTCTTCAAGACCCCTGGCTGTCTTCAAGACCCCTGGCTGTCTTCAAGACCCCTGGCTGTCTTCAAGACCCCTGGCTGTCTTCAAGGCCCCTGGTTGTCTTCAAGACCCCTGGCTGTCTTCAAGACCCCTGGCTGTCTTCAAGACCCCTGTCTGTCTTCAAGACCCCTGGTTGTCTTCAAGACCCCTGGCTGTCTTCAAGACCCCTGGCTGTCTTCAAGACCCCTGGCTGTCTTCAAGACCCCTGGCTGTCTTCAAGGCCCCTGGTTGTCTTCAAGACCCCTGGCTGTCTTCAAGGCCCCTGGTTGTCTTAAAGACCCCTGGTTGTCTTCAAGAAGGTGCTGGTCAAGTACCTAAAGTCAGTACCTGACCAGCCGGGCTGTGGTTCGTACGTCAGTTTATGTGCGACCAACAGTAACAGCCTGGTTGATCAGGTACCAATCCACCACCAAGCCTAGTTATGGACTGGGCCGGGGGGTAGTTCACCTTCAACACCGTCTAGGTATACTCCAGGTATACTCCTGGTATACTGGTATACTCCTGGTATACTCCAGGTGTTCTCCAGGTATACTCCTGGTATACTCCAGGTATTCTCCAGATAAACTCCAAGTATACTCCAGGTATATTCTAAGTATACTCCAGGTATACTCCTGGTATACTCCTGGTATACTCCAGGTATTCTCCAGGTATACTCTAAGTATTCTCCAGGTATACTCTAAGTATACTCAAGGTATACTCCAAGTATACTCCAGGTATACTCCAGGTATTCTCCAGGTATACTCTAAGTATTCTCCAGGTATACTCTAAGTATACTCCAGGTATACTCCAGGTATACTCCAGGTATACTCCAGGTATACTCCAGGTATACTCCAGGTATACTCCAGGTATACTCCAGGAATACTCCAGTTAACTAATTTCTAGATAATTACTATTTAACGTTGTTATTATTATTCCTGGTATAATAATCGGGGGATTTAATGTGTAATAATAATAATAATAATAATAATAATAATAATAATAATAATAATAATAATAATAATAATAATAATAATAATAATAATAATAAAAATAATAATAATAATAATAATAATAATAATAATAAGTTCAGTCCTATGAAAGAAAGAAGGAAGGAAGAAAGGAAGGAAGGAAAGAAGGAAGGAAAGAAGGAAGGAAGGAAGGAAGGAAGGAAGGAAAGAAGGAAGGAAGGAAGGAAGGAAGGAAGGAAGGAAGGAAGGAAGGAAGGAAGGAAAGAAGGAAGGAAAGAAGGAAGGAAGGAAGGAAGGAAGGAAGGAATAATGTGAATGAATGGATACGGAATGGAATGGACATGCAAGAATGGAATGAATGGAATGAATGGTTGAATGTAATACGGAATACCCAAGAATGGATGGCAATGAATGGAATGGAAATAAATGGAATAATAGAATGAATGAACTGGAATGAATGAATGGAATGGATACTCCAGAATGGATGAAGGAATGGAATGAATGATATCCGAATGGAATGAATAGGATGGTAATGGAATAAAGATGTTAATGAATGGACATTTAATGAATTGTTAATGATGATGAATCGGGGGGATAATGAATGTAATAATGAATGAAAGAAAGAAGGAAGGAAGAAGGAAGGAAGGAAGGAAGAATAGAAGGAAGAAGGAAGGAAGGAAGGAAGGAAGGAATAGGAAATGAAGGAAGGAAGGAAGGAAGGAAGGAATAAGGAAGGAATGAAGGAAGGAAGGAAGGAAGGAAGAAAGAAGAAGGAAGGAAGAAGGAAGGAAGGAAGGAAGGAAGGAAGAAAGGGTTGAAGAAGAAGGCTAGAATGGAAGGAATGAAGAAAGGAAGGAAAGAAGGAAGGAAAGATAGAAGGAAGGAAGGAAGGAAGGAGGAAGTGAATAATGGAAGGAAGGAAGGAAGGAAAGGAAGGAAGGAAGAATGAAGGAAGAATGAATGAATAATGGAATGAAGGAAGAATGAATGAAGGAATAGAAAGAATGAAGGAAAGGAAATGGAAGGAAGGAAGGAATGAAATGAATGAAGGAAGGGAAGAAGGAAGGAAGGAATGAAGAAAGAATGGAAGGAATGGAATGAAGGAATGGAATGAATGGAATGAAGGAATGAAGGAAAGAAGGAATGGAATGGAATGGAATGAATGAAAGAAGGAATGGAAGAATGAATAAGAATAAGAAAGAAGAATGAAGGAATGGAATAAAGAAGGAATGAATGAATGAATAGGAAGGAATGAATGGAATGAATGAATGAAGAAGGAATAAGAATGGAATGAATGAATGAATGGAATGAATGAATGGAATGAATGAATGAATGAATGGTGAAGGAATGAATGAATGAATGAATGAATGAAGGAAGGAATGCTGAATGAATAATGAATGAATGAAGAAGGAAGGAATGAATGGAAAGAATAAGGAATATTGAATGAATGAATGAATGGAAGAATGGAAGGAATAATGAATGGAATGAATGGAAGAATGAATGAATAATTGTGGAATGGAAATCAATGAAGGAATAATGAAGAATGAAGGAAAGAAGGAAGGAATGAATGGAATGAATGAAGGAATAAGGAAGAATAATGAATGAAGAATGAATGGAAGGAAGGAAAGAAGGAAGGAAGAAGGAATGAAGGAAAGAAATAGGCAAGGAAGGAAGGAAAGAAATGAAGGAAGGAAAGAAGAATGAAGGAAAGAAAGAAGGAAGGAAGGAAGGAAGGAAGGAAGGTAGGAAAGAAGGAAGGAAAGGAAGAAGGAATGGAAGGAAGGAAAGGAAGAATAGGAATGAATGGAATGAATGGAAAGGAAAGAAGGAATGAAGGAAGGAATGGAAGGAAGGAATGGAAAAGGAATGGATGAAGGAAGGAGGAGAAGGAAGGCAAGGAATGAAGGAAAGAAAGAAAGAATGATGGAACGAATAGAGGAAGAATGAAAGAAGGAAGGAAGGAAGGAAGGAAAGAAAGAAGGAAAGGAAGGAAGGAAGGAATAGCTGAAGGAATGGAAGGAAGGAAGGAAAGAAGGAAGGAAAGAAGGAAGGAAGGAAGAAAGGAAAGAAAGAACGAAGGCAGGAAGGAAGGAAGGAAAGAAGGAAGGAAAGAAAGAAGGAAGGAAGGAAGGAAGGAAGGAAAGAAGGAAGGAAAGAAGGAAGGAAGGAAGAAAGGAAAGAAAGAACGAAGGCAGGAAGGAATGAAGGAAGGAAGGAAAGAAGGAAGGAAGGAAAGAAGGAAGTAAAGAAAGAAGGAAGGAAGGAAGGAAGGAAGGAAGGAAGGAAAGAAAGAAGGAAGGAAGGAAGGAAATAAGGAAGGAAAGAAAGAAGGAATGGAATGGAAAGAAGGAAGGAAGGAAGGAAGGAAGGAAAGAAAGAAAGAAAGAATAATGGAAGGCAGGAAGGAAGGGAAGGAAAGAAGGAAGGAAAGAAAGAAGAAAGAAGGAAGGAAGGAAGGAAAGAAAGAAGGTTGGAAGGAAGAAGGAAGGAAGAAAGGAAGGAAAGAAGGAAGAAGGAAAGAAGACAGGAAGGAAGGAAGGAAAGAACGAAGGAAGAATGAAGGAAGGAAGGAAGGAAGGAAAGGAAGGAATGGAAGAAGGAAGAAGAAAGAACGGAAGGAATAGAAGGAATGGGAATATGAAGGAAGGAATGAAGGAAGGAAGAAAGAAGGAAGGTAGGAATGGAAGGAAATGAAGGAAGGAAGAAAGAACGAAGGCAGGAAGGAATGAAGGAAGGAAGGAAGAAGAAAGAAGGTGGAAGGAAGGAAGGAAGGAAGGAAGGAAGGTTGAAGGAAAGGAAAGAACGAAGCAGGAAGGAATGAAGGAAGCAAGAAGGAAGGAAGAAGAAAGAAGAAAGAAGGAAGGAAGGAAAGAAGGAAGGAAGGAAGGAAGGAAGGCAGGAATGAAGGAAGGAAGAAAGAACGAAGGCAGGAAGGAATGAAGGAAGGAAGGAAAGAAGGAAGGAAAGAAGGAAGGAAAGAAGGAAGGAAGAAAGGAAAGAAAGAACGAAGGCAGGAAGGAAAGAAGGAAGGAAAGAAAGAAAGAAGGAAGGAAGGAAGGAAGGCAGGCAGGAATGAAGGAAGGAAGAAAGGAAGAAAAGAAAGAAGAAAGGAAGGAAGGAAGGAAGGAAGGAAGGTAATAAAGAACAAGGAAGGAATAAGGAAAGAAGGAAGGAAGGTGGGAAGAAGGAAGGAATTATGAACGAAGGAAGGGAGGAAGGAATGAATGGAAGAAAGGAAGGAAGGAAGGAAAGAAAGAAGGAATTGAAGAAAGAAGGAAGAAAATGAAGGAATAAGGAATCAAGATGGAAGAAGGAAGGAAGGAAATGGAATGGAAAGAAAGAAGGAAGGAAGGAAGGAAGGAAGGAAAGAAGAATTGGCAGGAAGGAAGGAAAGAAGAAAGGAAGGAATGGAAGGAAGGAAGGAAGGCAGGAAGGAAAGATCGGAATAAGGAAGGAAGGAATGAAGGAAGAAGGAAGGAAGGAAGGAAAGAAGGAAGGCAGGAAGGAAGGAAGGAATGAATGGAAAGGAAGGAAAGGAAGGAAGAAGGAAGGAAGGAAGGAAGGAAGGAATGGAAGGAAGGAAGGAAAGAAGGAATGAAGGAAAGGAAGAAAGGAATGAATAAGGAATATGGAAGGAAGGCGGAAGGAAGAATGAATGGAATATGAAGAAGGAATGGAAAGAAGGAATGGAAGAAAGAAGAAGAAGAAGGAAGGAAGGAAGGAATGAAGGAAGGCAGGAAGGAATGGAATAGGAATGAAGAATGAAGAAGGAAGAAGAAGAAGGAAGGAAGGAAGGAAGGAAGGAAGGAATGAAGGAATGAATAATGAAGGAATGGAATGAAAGAAGAAGGAATGAATGAAGGAAATGAAATGAAGTCAACAATGAATGGCAAAGGAATGAATGAATGAAAGTATGAAGGAAGAATGGAATGGAAATGAAAGAAGGAAGGAAGTAAGGAAGGAAGGCAGGAATGAAGGTTGGAAGGAAGGAAGGAAGGAAGGGAGAGAAAGAAGAAAGGAAGGAAGGAAGGAAGGAAGAAGGCATGAAGAAGGTGGAATGGAAGGAAGAAGGGAAGAAAGAAGAAGGCAGGAAGGAATGGAAGGAAGAAGGAAGGAATAAGGAAGGAAGGAAGGAATGAAGGAAGGAATATTGGAAGGCAGGAATGAAGGAAGGAAGAAATGGAAGGAAAGAAAGAAGAAAGGAAGGAAGGAAGGAAGGAAGGAAGGCAGGTCGAATAAGGAAGGAAGGAAGGAATGAAGGAAAGGAAGAATGAATGGCAGAATGAATGAAGGAATGGAATGAATGAAGAAGGAATGAAGGAATGAAGGAAGGAAAGGAATAAGAATGAAGGAAGGAAGGAATGGAAGAAAGGAATGAATAGAATGAAGGAAGAATGAAGAAATGAAGAAATGAATGAATGAATGAATGGAATGAATAGAAGGAATGGAAGGAATGAATGAATGAAGAAGGAATGAAGGAAGGAATGAAGGAAGGAATGAAAGAATGGATGAATGAATGAATGGAATGAAGGAAGAATGGAATGAATGAATGAAGAAATGGAATGAATGAAATGAATGAATGAAGAATGAATGGAATGAAGGAAGGAAGGAATGAATGAATGAATGAATGAATGAATGGAATGAATAGAATGAATGGAATGAATCATGAATGGAATGAATGGAATCATGGAATGAATGAATGAATGAATGAATGAATGAACAATGAATGAACTGAATGAATGAATAATGAATGAATGAATGAAGGAAGCGAATGAATGAATAATGAATGAATGAATCTATTGAATGAATGAACTGAATGAATGAATGAATGAATGGAAGGAATAAGGCTGGAAGGATGAAAGGATGAATGGAATGAAGGAATGGAATGAATGAATGGAATAATGAATGGAATGGAAGGAATGAATGAAGGAAGGAATGGAAATGAATGAATGAATGAAGGAATGGAATGGAATGAAGAAGGAATGAATGGAAGGAAGGAATGGAATGAATGGAATGAATGGAATGAATGAATGGAATGAATGAATGAAGGAATGGAATGAATGGAATGAATGGAATGGAATGGAATATGAATGGAATGGAATGGAATGAATGGAATGAATGAAGGGAATGAATGAAGAATGAATGAAGGAAGGCTGAAGGGAATGAATGAATGGAATGAATGGAATGAATAAGGAATGAAGGAAGAGGCTAAGGAATAAGGATGGAAGGAATGGAATAAGGAATGAATGAAGGAATGAATAAGAATGAATGAATGAAGGAAGAACTCATGAATGAATTGGAAGAATGGAATGAATGAATGGAATGAATGAATGGAAGGAATGAAGAATGAATGATAAGAATGAATAAGAATGAATGAATGATGAAGGAATGAATGAATGAACATGGAAGGAATGGAATGAATGGAATGAATGATGAATGAATGAATGAATGAATGAATGAATGAATGAATGGATGAATGAATGAATGAATGAATGAATGAATGAATGAATGAACGGAATGAATGAACTGGAAGGAAGGATGAATGAATGAATGAATGGAATGGAGAACCAACGAATGAATGGAATGAATGGATGAATAATGAATGAATGATTTGAATGATGAACTGAATAAGGTAATGAATGAAGGAATAATGAATGAATTGAATGAATGAATAATGAAGGAATGGAAGGAATAAGAATAAGGAATGAAATAACGAATGAATGGAATGAATGAATGGGTAATGGAATGAATCATTGAATAATGAATGAATGAATGAATGAATGAATGAATGAATAGGCATGGAAGAATGAATGGAATGAATGGAAGGAATGAATGGAATGAATGAATGGAATGAATGAAGGAATGCAATGAATGGTCGGAATGAATAATGAATGGAATAAGGAATGAATGAATGAACCATCAATGAATGAAATGAATGAACATGAATGAAGGAATGAAGGAATGGAAGGAATGAATGAATGAATGAATGAAGAATATGAATGGAAGAATATGAATGGAAGAATGAATGAATGGAATGAATGAATAATGAATGGAAGGGAAGGTGATGGAAGAAGAATGGAATGGAATGAATGAAGAAATCAATGAATGGAATGAATGGAATGAAGGAATGAATGAATGAATGAATGGAATGAACAGGCTGAATGAATGAATGGAATGAATGGAATGAATGGAAGGAAGAATGGAATGGAAGGAATCAATGGAAGGAAGCATTAATGGAAGGAAAGAATGGAAGAAGGAAGGAAGGAATAATGAATGAATGGAAGGAATACAGGAAGGAAGGCAATGAATAACAATGAAGGAAGGAAGGAAGGAAGGAAGGAAGGAAGGAAGGCAGGAAGGAAGGAAGGAAGGAAGGAAGGAAGGAAGGAAGGAAGGAAGGAAGGAAGGAAGGAGGCGTCCTTGTCCCCGTCAGTCAACTCACTATGACTGAGATAAGTACAACAATTACGTCCAGTTCGTCAGGTGTTTCGTTTAGGGCCGTAAAGTACGGTACGTGGCACCAGTGACAAGGTGAATGTCCAGCCGTGGACGTTCTGTGTTCGTTCTCTTCTAAGGACCAACAGCAAAAGTTTTTTGCTTTAGTGATATTAACATGTCCGTTCCGTTCTACGGACTAGCAACGAATGTTCGTGGCAGCAATGTGTCCGTTCTGCTGTAAGGACCAACAACGAACGTTCCTGGCAATAACGTGTCCGTTCTGCTGTAAGGACCAACAACGAACGTTCCTGGCAATAACGTGTCCGTTCTGCTGTAAGGACCAACAACGAACGTTCCTGGCAATAACGTGTCCGTTCTGCTGTAAGGACCAACAACGAACGTTCCTGGCAATAACGTGTCCGTTCTGCTGTAAGGACCAACAACGAACGTTCCTGGCAATAACGTGTCCGTTCTGCTGTAAGGACCAACAACGAACATTCCTGGCAATAACGTGTCCGTTCTGCTGTAAGGACCAACAACGAACGTTCCTGGCAATAACGTGTCCGTTCTGCTGTAAGGACCAACAACGAACGTTCCTGGCAATAACGTGTCCATTCTGCTGTAAGGACCAACAACGAACGTTCCTGGCAATAACGTGTCCGTTCTGCTGTAAGGACCAACAACGAACGTTCCTGGCAATAACGTGTCCGTTCTGCTGTAAGGACCAACAACGAACGTTCCTGGCAGTAACGTGTCCGTTCTGCTGTAAGGACCAACAACGAACATTCCTGGCAATAACGTGTCCATTCTCTTCTAAGAGCCAACTACGAACATTCGTGTCGTTAGTAATATTAACCTCAAAAGTCCACACGACAAGTACGAATTCCCTAAAAATCGTAACCTCAGAGCCGCAAAGAATATCAAAAAACGTTTGAAATGACTTCAATCTTAGAAGGAATTACCTCAAAAACGCCTTTGAAAGGACCGGTGATTGCACTTAACTAACGTGATCTAGACACTAAATACGAACCGATGGTACGAAGCTCACGGAGGACTAATCCGTCAGTTTCGTAATGTCAATTGTAAGTCTATATATTCGTTAGAAGGAACACTACAGCAGGTCTATTGGCCCATGCGAAGGAGGTCCATGACCCCCCCTAGTCAGGTCACTTTCACTTAAGGAAGCAGCACGGCATCTGGCCTGGTAGCACAAGCTAGTCAGGTCCAACTCACACACACTCATGTATTTATCTAACCTATTTTTAAAGCTACACAACGTTTCAGCTTCTATAACGGTACTCGGGAGTTTGTTCCACTCATCCACAACTCTATTACCAAACCAGTACTTTCCTATATCCTTCCTGAATCTAAATTTTTCCAACTTAAAACCATTGCTGTGAGTCCTGTCTTGGCTAGATATTTTCAGCACACTATTTACATCCCCTTTATTTATTCCTGTCTTCCATTTATACACCTCGATCATATCCCCCCTAATTCTACGCCTTTCGAGAGAGTGCAGATTCAGGGCCTCAGTCTATCCTCATAGTGCAGATTCAGGGCCTCAGTCTATCCTCATAGTGCAGATTCAGGGCCTCAGTCTATCCTCATAGTGCAGATTCAGGGCCTCAGTCTATCCTCATAGTGCAGATTCAGGGCCTCAGTCTATCCTCATAGTGCAGATTCAGGGCCCTCAGTCTATCCTCATAGTGCAGATTCAGGGCCCTCAGTCTATCTTCATAGTGCAGATTCAGGGCCCTCAGTCTATCTTTATAGTGCAGATTCAGGGCCCTCAGTCTATCCTCATAGTGAAGATTCAGGGCCCTCAGTCTATCTTCATAGTGCAGATTCAGGGCCCTCAGTCTATCTTTATAGTGCAGATTCAGGGCCTCAGTCTATCCTCATTGTGCAGATTCAGGGCCTCAGTCTATCCTCATAGTGCAGATTCAGGGCCTCAGTCTATCCTCATAGTGCAGATTCAGGGCCTCAGTCTATCCTCATAGTGCAGATTCAGGGCCCTCAGTCTATCCTCATAGTGCAGATTCAGGGCCCTCAGTCTATCTTCATAGTGCAGATTCAGGGCCCTCAGTCTATCTTTATAGTGCAGATTCAGGGCCCTCAGTCTATCCTCATAGTGAAGATTCAGGGCCCTCAGTCTATCTTCATAGTGCAGATTCAGGGCCCTCAGTCTATCTTTATAGTGCAGATTCAGGGCCTCAGTCTATCCTCATAGTGCAGATTCAGGGCCTCAGTCTATCCTCATAGTGCAGATTCAGGGCCTCAGTCTATCCTCATAGTGCAGATTCAGGGCCTCAGTCTATCCTCATAGTGCAGATTCAGGGCCTCAGTCTATCCTCACAGTGCAGATTCAGGGCCTCAGTCTATCCTCATAGTGCAGATTCAGGGCCTCAGTCTATCCTCACAGTGCAGATTCAGGGCCTCAGTCTATCCTCATAGTGCAGATTCAGGGCCTCAGTCTATCCTCATAGTGCAGATTCAGGGCCTCAGTCTATCCTCATAGTGCAGATTCAGGGCCTCAGTCTATCCTCATAGTGCAGATTCAGGCCCTCAGTCTATCCTCATAGTGCAGATTCAGGGCCTCAGTCTATCCTCATAGTGCAGATTCAGGGCCTCAGTCTATCCTCATAGTGCAGATTCAGGGCCTCAGTCTATCCTCATAGTGCAGATTCAGGGCCTCAGTCTATCCTCATAGTGCAGATTCAGGGCCTCAGTCCATCCTCATAGTGCAGATTCAGGGCCTCAGTCCATCCTCATAGTGCAGATTCAGGGCCTCAGTCCATCCTCATAGTGCAGATTCAGGGCCTCAGTCCATCCTCATAGTGCAGATTCAGTTCCTCAGTCCATCCTCATAGTGCAGATTCAGGGCCTCAGTCCATCCTCATAGTGCAGATTCAGGGCCTCAGTCCATCCTCATAGTGCAGATTCAGGGCCTCAGTCCATCCTCATAGTGCAGATTCAGGGCCTCAGTCCATCCTCATAGTGCAGATTCAGGGCCTCAGTCTATCCTCATAGGGAAGATTTCTGATACATGGGATCATCTTTGTCATCCTCGTCTGTACGTTTTCCAGAGCATTTAAATCCATTCTGTAATACAGTGACCAGAGCTGTGCAGCATAGTACTACTAGTACCAGTACTAGTACCAGTACTAGTACCATTCTGTAATACAGTGACCAGAACTGTGCAGCATAGTACTACTAGTACCAGTACTAGTACCAGTACTAGTACCATTCTGTAATACAGTGACCAGAACTGTGCAGCATAGTACTACTAGTACCAGTACTAGTACCAGTACTAGTACCATTCTGTAATACAGTGACCAGAACTGTGCAGCATAGTACTACTAGTACCAGTACTAGTACCAGTACTAGTACCATTCTGTAATACAGTGACCAGAACTGTGCAACATAGTCTAAATGAGGCCTAACCAAGGATATATAGAGTTGAAGATCAACCTGACGACGAAATTAAGATATAAATGAAGCCATATCAAGAATTATGAATAATAGAAATTCTCAGGTTGTTATTCAACTCTATATATCCTTGGTCAGTTGCAGCTTAGTTGAGTCCATTATGTTACTATTGGTACAGTTTTATGAGGAACGATGTCAGTTGCAGCTTAGTTGAGTCCATTATGTTACTATTGGTACAGTTTTATGAGGAACGATGTCAGTTGCAGCTTAGTTGAGTCCATTATGTTACCATTGGTACAGTTTTATGAGGAACGATGTCAGTTGCAGCTTAGTTGAGTCCATTATGTTACCATTGGGACAGTTTTATGAGGAACGATGTCAGTTGCAGCTTAGTTGAGTCCATTACATTACCATTGGTACAGTTTTAAGGAGAACTGTACTTACGGCTGATGGCTAAACTCAACGAAAAATACACCGCCTGCCATACCAATGCATACACGAGTACCTCTCCCTCCACATAAATCCTTACCAAGGCTCCGGGGCACAGAATACCGCAAAGTATCTGGTGATGCAAGCTGGGGCACCGCAGGAACGACCTGGGGCACGACAGGGCACAATCCCACACGTAACAATTATGGTAATTCTAGAACGATATTTGAGCAGTGTCTCCCACCAGGAGACACTTGTCTGATAAAGTAACTTAATACACGTCTAACTAGAGCCGAAACAGAAAATTTAGCCATTAGATGCCGCCAGGGGTCTATTGGTAATCCCCCTTATGTATGCTGGGAGGCAGTCGCACAATCTTGGGCTCCAAGACAACACAGTAAGTGTCCGGGGCCCAAGACTGTTCAGTTGCCTCCCAGCATACATAAGGGGGATTACCAATAGACCCATGGCTGTCTTCAAGACCACTGGCTGTCTTCAAGACCTCCTGGCTATCTTCAAGACCCCTGGTTGTCTTCAAGACCCCTGGTTGCCTTCAAGACCCCTGGTTGTCTTCAAGACCCCTGGCTGTCTTTAAGACCTCTGGCTGTCTTCAAGACCCCTGGTTGTCTTCAAGATCCCTGGCTGTCTTCAAGACCCCTGGCTGTCTTCAAGACCCTTGGCTGTCTTCAAGACCTCTGGCTGTCTTCAAGACCCCTGGCTCTCTTCAAGACCCCTGGCTGTCTTCAAGACCCTTGGCTGTCTTCAAGACCCCTGGCTGTCTTCAAGACCCCTGGCTGTCTTCAAGACCCTTGGCTGTCTTCAAGACCCCTGGCTGTCTTCAAGACCCCTGGTTGTCTTCAAGACCCCTGGTTGTCTTCAAGACCCCTGGTTGTCTTCAAGACCCCTGGTTGTCTTCAAGACCCCTGACTTTCTTCAAGACCCCTGGTTGTCTTCAAGACCCCTGGTTGTCTTCAAGACCCCTGACTTTCTTCAAGACCCCTGACTTTCTTCAAGACCCCTGGTTGTCTTCAAGACCCCTGGTTGTCTTCAAGACCCCTGACTTTCTTCAAGACCCCTGGTTGTCTTCAAGACCCCTGACTTTCTTCAAGACCCCTGACTTTCTTCAAGACCCCTGGTTGTCTTCAAGACCCCTGACTTTCTTCAAGACCACTGACTTTTTTCAAGACCCCTGGTTGTCTTCAAGACCCCTGGTTGTCTTCAAGACCCCTGACTTTCTTCAAGACCCCTGACTTTCTTCAAGACCCCTGGTTGTCTTCAAGACCCCTGACTTTCTTCAAGACCCCTGACTTTCTTCAAGACCCCTGGTCGTCTTCAAGACCCCTGGTTGTCTTCAAGACCCCTGGCTGTCTTCAAGACCCCTGGTTGTCTTCAAGACCCCTGGTTGTCTTCAAGACCCCTGGTTGTCTTCAAGACCCCTGGTTGTCTTCAAGACCCCTGGCTGTCTTCAAGACCCCTGGTCGTCTTCAAGACCCCTGGTTGTCTTCAAGACCCCTGGTTGTCTTCAAGACCCCTGGCTGTCTTCAAGACCCCTGGTTGTCTTCAAGACCCCTGGCTGTCTTCAAGACCCCTGGTTGTCTTCAAGACCCCTGGCTGTCTTCAAGACCCCTGGTTGTCTTCAAGACCCCTGGCTGTCTTCAAGACCCCTGGCTGTCTTCAAGACCCCTGGTTGTCTTCAAGACCCCTGGTTGTCTTCAAGACCCCTGGCTGTCTTCAAGACCCCTGGTTGTCTTCAAGACCCCTGGCTGTCTTCAAGACCCCTGGTCGTCTTCAAGACCCCTGTTCGTCTTCAAGACCCCTGGGTGTCTTCAAGACCCCCTGGCTGTCTTCAAGACCCCTTGTTGTCTTCAAGACCCCTGGTTGTCTTCAAGACCCCTGGTTGTCTTCAAGACCCCTGGTTGTCTTCAAGACCCCTGGCTGTCTTCAAGACCCCTGGTTGTCTTCAAGACCCCTGACTTTCTTCAAGACCCCTGACTTTCTTCAAGACCCCTGGTCGTCTTCAAGACCCCTGGTTGTCTTCAAGACCCCTGGTTGTCTTCAAGACCCCTGGTTGTCTTCAAGACCCCTGGTTGTCTTCAAGAAGGCACTGGACAGGCACCTAAAGTCAGTACCTGACCAACAGGGCTGTGGTTCGTACGTCAGCTTACGTGCGGCCAGCAGTAACAGCCTGGTTGATCAGACCCTGATCCACCATGAATCCTGGTCTCAGACCGGGCCACGGGGGGCGTTGCCCCCCGAAAAACTCTCCAGGTAAACTCCAGGTAAACCTTTGTTCTGATATATATATATATATATATATATATATATATATATATATATATATATATATATATATATATATATATATATATATATATATATATATATATATATATATATATATATATATTTGTGACCACGAACAAGTGGTATTGATCAATAACAACACTGCACTAGCCAAGGATTCGAACCCATGTTGTACTGCCCCGCCACTGTGAGCGGAGAACCACCTGACGCCTTAACCCACAGGACCAGCCAATCCTACAAGAAGCAAGCACCCAGCCAAGCTAGGTGTGTTACTCTTGATCCCAGGACATACGGAGGTTAATAAGAATGAAATTAATTAGAAAGCTCCCACACCTCCGTATGTCCTGGGACCAAGAGTAACACACCTAGCTTGGCTGGGTGCTTGGTTCTTGTAGGATTGGCTGGTCCTGTGGGTTGTATTTGGCTTCTATTTCTAAATTTGCTCAAAAAACATTTAGATTCTTACCTTTAGATATAGAAGATAGTTTAGTCTTGGTGTAAATTATTCCTGGCAGAGATTCTTGTCTGATTGTATCTCTCTCCTGAGAGATTATCTCTAAGTGGCACAGTATCTCCCTCCTGAGAGATTATCTCTAAGTGGCACAGTATCTCCCTCCTGAGAGATTATCTCTAAGTGGCACAGTATCTCTCTACTGAGAGATTATCTCTAAGTGGCACAGTATCTCCCTCCTGAGAGATTATCTCTAAGTGACACACTATCTCTAAATCACTCTAAAAATATCTCTAAAAGCACTTTATCTCAGTATGTCCACTTACAAATATTACTCACTTTTCGATATTTACTTTCCACTTTCCACTTTACACTTTCCACTTACAAGGTCACTTTTCTTACTAAAAATTTTCGATTATATTTATGAAAGTAAAAATTATATTAATTCTGAAAAAAAAATAACAGAAATTTATTAATTACATAACATAATAAGGGAAATTTTTTTATACAACTTTTAGTAGTTTACAAATGTCTAGGGCAGGGTAGGTCCCTGCATCGACACCATGCCTAACCCTTCTAGGGTAGGGTAGGTGCCTGAGTCCGAGCCTTTAGCTCACAAGACTGTCATTCCCATTTGTCCCCTTGGGGCGAGGATGGCAGCCCAGAGAGGCCTAGCTTGTGGCTAGGCCTGGGGACAGTTGGTCCCAAAGATGAGGAGGTATTTGTGCCTCCTCCCATGGGAGACTTAGGTCTCAGACACTCCTTAAAGAGGGAGCCAAGGCCGGGCCACCACTTGGAAAAGGCCCGGGCCGGGAGAATACCGGCTAATCTTTAATAACAATAGGTCCCTGGGAAAAGGTCCAAAAGTCCACGGCTTCAAGACAGGTGCACAAGAATTTCAATTCATAAGGATTATCGACTGGACGAAGATTGGAACAGTGTGTGTTGTGTTCGCAAATCTGTGTTAGTTTACGTACAGATTAGCGTCATTCCTGGTGATCCTTGGACTGTGTTCAGTGCTTCAGAGCAGTGAGCCACGAGAGGGTGGCTACGGGCCCCGACTGGGGCTCTGAGCCTCACAGCTCTGCACCCAGTGTGGGCGGCTGTGAGGTCACAGGCAGCAGCTCTGCTGCTGGCTCTGTCCCCACACCTACAGTCACCATGACAGATCCAGGAGAGCGGCCTGAACGTTCATTGGAATGTGGGGACGAGTTGGAGGACGACGTGGGGCAGGTGGGAGCCCCCACCAAGAAGGCCAAGGATGCAGTGGAGACTACTGTATCTACCAATCTGCCACTAGGTCCGTCGGCAGCCCCTACCCAAGAAGACTTGCACCCCCAGATGGCCATAGGGGTCGTGGAAGGAAGCCAGGAGGATGTAGCTCCTCAAGTGGCAAGGATGGAGCCATCCCAGGTCCCTACACCAGTTGCGTTGGCCTCCACAGTGGACGGGGACTGGCTGACTCCACGTGGAAGGAGGAGTTCCCGCTCAGCTCGGGTACAAGCAACCAGGGCCTTCAACAAATTCAAGGTTCCCAACTACGGGTTTGTAAGGTATCTGGAAGGTCTCCCCCACCTCAAGTTCCGCTGCGAGTTCACTCTCAGGAACGAGGTTCTGGTCATTCCTCGGGACGAAGACTCTTACGAGGAGTTGAAGGGGCTGGTTGTGACCCATCCCAGCATGGTGGAACTGCTTGCTTCGGAGAAGGTGTACAAGGGGGTGCTTTTACACGTCCCTGTGCCCCTCCCACTGGACCCCATTTTGGGAGTGCCCAATATTATCAAGGTGGAGCGACTCACTGCAACAGTGAACAAGGTGCCCACCCGCCAGGTGCTGATCCACCACAAAGGTCCACTTCCCACGCACCTGGACCTTGGGGTCTGGGGAAGATTCAAGACCCGACCATACCTGTCAGGCCCAGTACAATGCTTCAACTGCCAGGGGTTCAATCACATTGCAGCCACCTGCCAGCGAGAGAAGAAGTGTGGTGTGTGCAGCAAGGCACACGACTCGAAGGACTGCATTGCAATCCTCAAACAGCCAACTGGCGAAGCCCTTCAGCCAGAGCCCAAGTGTGCCAACTGCTCAAAGAGGCACCATGCTTGGAACCGGAGCTGTCCTGTGATGGTGCAGCACTGGCAGCAGGTTCGTCATTGGAACGACCCGACAGCCCCGACGTCACCCAGCCTTGGAACTGCCCAGCAACAGTCAGCATGGGCTCCAATCACGGTTCCCCGGATACCGCAGGAGGGCAATACCAGCGAGTTCCCAGCACTGGGCTCCCAGCGGAGGCATCAGGGGGCAGACACTGGTTTGCAGCAGTGCGGTCAACTGCGGGGTCAGATGGCAAGGTGGCCAAGAAGACAGAATCATCGGGAAAAACAGCCACAGGCCAGGCACACTGCTCAGCAGGTCCCAGCTGGGCACCAACATTCCTTGCCATACCGCCAGCAGGCCTCTTCCCAAGGGCAGGCCCCTACTGTGAGCGGCCAGAGTCAGGCAGAGGTACCCCGCCAGGGGACTTGGAAGCCCATGGCCACTCATGCCGGGCCCAGGGTGCACCCAGCTTATGCCCTGTGACCCAGCCCCGACTCGACGGGTCGTCCAGCTTAATGCCTGCAGAGGTAATGGTCGAATCCTTTCCGGATCGACTGAAGAAAACCATCGGGGTCATCTCAGCGCTCCTCTGTCGCCTGCTGCCGTCGGCAGAGGACAGGGGCGCCTGCAGGCAGCTCCTGTCATGGATGCTGGGCGTGGTCCTACTGGACAGGAAAGACTCAATGGAACTTCGAGCCATCATCCAGGAGTCCTTCCAGTCTGTGATGGAGGAGGCCCCAGAGTCGCCAACAACGGACGACGAGTCCCAGGCAGAGATGGAAGCAGTGAGCCACCTCTGCGGCCCTTGAAGATCCTCCAGTGGAACATTTGTGGGCTGCAGCGGAAAATTCACTTAGTGATTGAAGCTGCAGTTCAGGATGAGGTTGATGTCTTCCTGTTTCAGGAGACACTCACCGATTTGTCACGTCAAATGCAGCCACGTATTCCGGGATTCTCTGCCTACCTTCAGCGCCTGGAAGGGACTGGCAGGGGCATGGCGATCTACGTCAGGACCACTATCCCTCATTCAATCTCCACTGACCCCATCGACTGTGGGGAGGGTGTAGAGGTTCAGGCTGTCACCCTACACCTGGCGGATGGACCTCTCGTGGTTTACAATATTTACAGAAGCTCTCGGTACACCCTTGACATTTCAGAGGTGGCAGCACTCGCCCCACGGGAGGGTCTTGTTGTGGCTGGGGATGTCAATGCCCACCACCCAATACTTTCTTCTGTCTCTCCTACCAACGCAGCTGGGAGGCACCTTGCGGCTGTGCTGGAGGAGGTCCCTGAGATCGCCCTCCTCAATAATGGTGAGCCAACCCATCACTATGGTGGCCACTTGGAGGTCACACTCATCTCTAGGCGGTTGCTCTCGAGCGCGAGATGGGAGGTCCACCCCCATCTCACCAGTGATCACTTTGCAGTGGTCACTATGCTGATGGTCCAGCGGTGCCCACTCCCCACACCTACCCCCAGATGGAATCTAAAAAAGACCGACTGGCAGTGCTTCCAGGAGGTCATTGAGCGCTGGTGGGTGGAGTCTCCTCTTCCAGAAGACCCAGATGAGGCGGCTCAAAGCTTGTAGGTGGCCTTCACATGTGCAGCTGAGGCAGCAATACCTAAGATTACAGGCGGAGGGTCATATAAACGTGACTGGTGGTTTTACAATGAGGACATCCGGGAACAGAACCACCGCATCAATGTTGTACGCAAGATGCACAGGCGTAATCCCATGGTTGAGTCCATGCGTCTGCTCAGGGAAGTGGTGCGGCATGCACGCCATGTCTCACACAGGGTCCGGCAGGCTAAATGGTTCGAGTGGTGTGCCTCCTTCAGCTACTCCTCCACCTTATCTGAGATTTGGACCAAGTTACGATTGGCCACTGGGCAGCATCGCAGTGTGGCTCGGTTGCACCCAGACCCCACAACGGAGGCAGAGCGTCTGGTGGACCTATTCACCTCCAGAGCGGCCATGGCTCAACTGCCTCAGGATCTCCAGGACCTCCAAGCCACCCTCCTTCCTAGAAGGGTGATGGTGATCCAAGCAGCATGCCAGGCTAAGGACGTCACGGATGAAGACTTCACCGACCAGGAGCTCCAGGCAGCCTTCACATCTCATCGAGACACTGCACCGGGGCATGATGGTATCACCTATGGCATGATCACTCGGTCTGGCCATTCTGGACATTCAGCTGTCCTGGGGGTCATCAACCAGACTTGGCGAGCTGGCAAACTCCCTGTCATATGGAAGGAGGCTGACCTCTTACCGATTCCTAAGCCTGGGGATCCTGGCAGTGTGAGACCCATCTCCCTCACCAGTTGCATCTCGAAGGTGTCTGAAAGGATGGTGTTGGAGCGCCTGAGGTGGAAGCTTGGCCCTCCTCATAAACACCTCTATGGCTTCACCAGAGGAGTGGGCACTTTCGAAAGCCTTACCACTCTACTGACCGGCATTGGGTCGGACGCCCAAGCCCACATTGTTGTCTTTCTTGACCTCGAGAAAGCTTTTGAGCTAGCCAGTGCACCTGCCATTCTCTCACTCTTGGCCCGCAGGGGGATTAAAGACAGGCTGCTTTCATGGCTTCGTTCCTATCTCCAGGACAGGCGGGCCCGGGTACGCTTCCAGGGGCATACCTCTTCTCTCAAGACCGTGGACAACGGCACTCCACAGGGCGGGGTGCTTAGTCCCACCCTGTTCAATGTACTGATGCACCAGCTGGTGTGCCTGCCTTTCTCCAGAGGCACCATCCTCCTCAGCTATGCTGATGACCTGGCACTTCTCGTACCTAGGAAGCGCCGGCTTTTGCAGCGTGCCCAGGAGGACCTCGATCTGCTGGCTTCCACCTGCCATCATTTGGGACTCAAGATATCTGCGGCGAAATCCAAAGCCATGATCCTTCGAACCAAGGTGCCCAGTCAGAGGCTGTGGGTCCTGGGCATCGACCTGGAGTGGGTTCACAGTTATAGGTACCTTGGCATCTACATTGACAGGCACCTCACCTTCCAGAAACATGTGCACCACATTAAAGAGAGGGCTCTGCAGAGGGTCAGGGCATTGAGTGCCATGGCCAACCCTAGGGTTGGGGCCAGCCTCGAGGTCATGAGGTTGTTCTACATCCAGGCAATACGTTCCCTCGTTGACTATGGGGCACTTGCTCTGGTTTATGCCAGACCCACAAACATGAAATCCCTCTGTGTCATTCAGAACACAGCTGTACGGGCCATGCTGGGGGCTCCTAGGTGGGCCAATGCAGTGGCTCTGACCCTTGAGGTGCAGCTACAGCCTCTTGAAGACAGGATCCAACTGGTAGCTGCCAGGAGGATTGCAAAGTATCTCCGACTCCCAGGGGCTGACAAACTGATGAGAGATTTACGGGTCCGCCAGGGACAGGTCATTCCACTGCATCCCGGCCGCCGATGGATGTGGTCAGTAGCAGATGCCACACAGAAGCTCTTGCCCATGACATTGCTCCAGGCGGGAGGCTGCAACAGACTGGCAGCGAACTATATGGTGCCACCCCCTTGGGCACCAGAGCTGTTTGCGGTGAGCTGGACAACCCTACCAGACAGCAAGAGGCATTGCACCCGGGACATTCTGCACTTCCTTGCCTCGGCTAGCATTGTGGGTGCGGAAGGGCCAGGGTGTGTGCCATATTACACTGATGGCTCCAGAGACCCAGTGGCAGGCCGCACAGCTGCTGGGATGTTCCACAGCAATCTGACAGTAGGTTGGCGCCTCCCAGACCATTGCACCATCCTCCAGGCCGAACTCTTTGCCATCCAACAAGCTCTGCGGCATGCTCTTGCAGACCATCAGCATCTTCCCATCATCCACGTTGATTCCAAGGCAGCGATCCAAGTGCTTATGCACAGAGAGCCAAAGGACAACATACACTTAATCACATCCATCCGGGGTGACCTGCAGACTCTCATGGCCCAGGGTCGCAGGGCTACCATCAACTGGATCCCGAGCCATGTGGGTATCCCTGGCAATGATGCTGCAGATGAGGCTGCTAGGACTGCAACCCTCGAGGCACAGCCACGTGCTGCGATCTCCATCAGCCTCAGCCAGATTGCGCTGTTGGCTGCTGGTGCGGCGAGGCGCCTATTCCCTGGGGAGTCACGGAGCCTCTGTTGGTATGTCAGGGCGACCCACAGGGTACCCCCTCCAAGTATTCGGACACAGTCCAGGGAACTGAGGGTGCATATCCACCGCCTACGCTTAGGGTATCCCACCACTGCGCGGATTGTTGAACGGGCACGAGAGGAGCTCTGTGCCCATTGTGACCGAATGGTTCCGCAGCCCTTGGTGCACTACCTGTTAGACTGCCCGGCTATGATGCCCCTTCGCCGTAGACACTTCCCAATGACCCCAGTAGGGCAGACCCGAGAGGATGAGGCAGCACATCTTGTGTACTTAGCTGTCAGGGACTTGGAAACCTTACTTCCAGTCCTTGCACGTCATCCGCCCCCCCGCTGAAGTTGTGAGAGGGCCTGCTTTGGGCCTCCATTGCACTGCACACCAGCCACTGTTAGTGCACACTAACGTTTGGTACGTCATCTGGCCATAGGGCCGGTGAGGTACCCCCCCCCGTTCCTGCTGACGACCTGCCACACAGGTGCAAGTAACGATAAATGTCACTTCCCTACCTGGGAGCCAATGCCGGGTCACCAAAATGGAAGAGACCCGGGCCGGGATTACCGGCGAATCAAATAGAATAGAATAGAATAGGTAGGTCCCTGAGCCAGAGCTTGCAGCTCACAAGACTGTCATTCCCATTAGCCCTCTTGAGGTGGGGATGGCAGACCAGAGAGGCCTAGATTGTGGCTAGGAATGGGAACAGTTGATCTTGAGGCCTAGCTTGTGGCTAGGTCTAAAGACAGTTGATCCTGAGGCCTAGCGTGTAGCTAGTTCTGGGGACAGTTGATCATGAGGCCTAGCTTGTGGCTAGGCCTGGGGACAGTTGGTCCCAAAGATGAGAGGGTACTTGTGCCTCCTCCTATGGGAGACTTAGTCTCAGTCACTCCCTAGAGAGGGAGCCAAGGCCGGGCCACCACTTGGAAAAGGCCCGGGCCGGGAGAATACCGGCGAATCAACAAGAAGGTTTTAAATAATTTTTAAAGGGCTAAGCCAGCGGAAGGTCTCGGTCAGATGACCAAAACCTCCTGTTCTTGTTGTTATGTTTTTGCTGTCCTATCCTTGTTCTTGTTGTTCTATCCTAGTTCATGTTCTTCTATTCTTGTTCTTTTTGTTCTATCCTTGTTCTTGTCATGGTAAGTCGTCACAGTGTCACCAAGTGTAGTACACCACACAAGTGGTCACAGTGTCACCAAGTGTAGTGCACCACACAAGTGGTCACAGTGTCACCAAGTGTAGTGCACCACACAAGTGGTCACAGTGTCACCAAGTGTAGTACACCACACAAGTGGTCACAGTGTCACCAAGTGTAGTACACCACACAAGTGGTCACAGTGTCACCAAGTGTAGTACACCACACAAGTGGTCACAGTGTCATCAAGTGTAGTACACCACACAAGTGGTCACAGTGTCACCAAGTGTAGTACACCACACAAGTGGTCACAGTGTCACCAAGTGTAGTACACCACACAAGTGGTCACAGTGTCACCAAGTGTAGTACGCCACACAAGTGGTCACAGTGTCACCAAGTGTAGTGCACCACACAAGTGGTCACAGTGTCACCAAGTGTAGTACACCACACAAGTGGTCACAGTGTCACCAAGTGTAGTACACCACACAAGTGGTCACAGTGTCACCAAGTGTAGTACACCACACAAGTGGTCACAGTGTCACCAAGTGTAGTACACCACACAAGTGGTCACAGTGTCACCAAGTGTAGTACACCACACAAGTGGTCACAGTGTCACCAAGTGTAGTGCACCACACAAGTGGTCACAGTGTCACCAAGTGTAGTCCACCACACAAGTGGTCACAGTGTCACCAAGTGTAGAACAACACACAAATGGTCACAGTGTCACCAAGTGTAGTACATCACACAAGTGGTCACAGTGTCACCAAGTGTAGTGCATCACACAAGTGGTCACAGTGTCACCAAGTGTAGTCCACCACACAAGTGGTCACAGTATCACCAAGTGCAGTACACCACACAAGTGGTCACAGTGTCATCAGGTGTAGTACACCACACAAGTGGTCACAGTGTCATCAAGTGTAGTACACCACACAAGTGGTCACAGTATCACCAAGTGTAGTACACCACACAAGTGGTCACAGTGTCACCAAGTGTAGTACACCACACAAGTGGTCACAGTGTCACCAAGTGTAGTACACCACACAAGTGGTCACAGTGTCACCAAGTGTAGTACACCACACAAGTGGTCACAGTGTCACCAAGTGTACTACACCACACAAGTGGTCACAGTGTCACCAAGTGTAGTACATCACACAAGTGGTCACAGTGTCACCAAGTGTAGTACACCACACAAGTGGTCACAGTGCCACCAAGTGTAGTCCACCACACAAGTGGTCACAGTGTCACCAAGTGTAGTACACCACACAAGTGGTCACAGTGTCACCAAGTGTAGTACACCACACAAGTGGTCACAGTGTCACCAAGTGTAGTCCACCACACAAGTGGTCACAGTGTCACCAAGTGTAGTACACCACACAAGTGGTCACAGTGTCACCAAGTGTAGTACACCACACAAGTGGTCACAGTGTCACCAAGTGTAGTACATCACACAAGTGGTCACAGTGTCACCAAGTGTAGTACACCACACAAATGGTCACAGTGTCACCAAGTGTAGTCCACCACACAAGTGGTCACAGTGTCACCACGTGTAGTACACCACACAAGTGGTCACAGTGTCACCAAGTGTAGTACACCACACAAGTGGTCACAGTGTCACCAAGTGTAGTGCACCACACAAGTGGTCACAGTGTCACCAAGTGTAGTACACCACACAAGTGGTCACAGTGTCACCAAGTGTAGTGCACCACACAAGTGGTCACAGTGTCACCAAGTGTAGTCCACCACACAAGTGGTCACAGTGTCACCAAGTGTAGTGCACCACACAAGTGGTCACAGTGTCACCAAGTGTAGTGCACCACACAAGTGGTCACAGTGTCACCAAGTGTAGTCCACCACATAAGTGGTCACAGTGTCACCAAGTGTAGTACAACACACAAATGGTCACAGTGTCACCAAGTGTAGTACATCACACAAGTGGTCACAGTGTCACCAAGTGTAGTGCATCACACAAGTGGTCACAGTGTCACCAAGTGTAGTCCACCACACAAGTGGTCACAGTATCACCAAGTGCAGTACACCACACAAGTGGTCACAGTGTCATCAAGTGTAGTACACCACACAAGTGGTCACAGTGTCATCAAGTGTAGTACACCATACAAGTGGTCACAGTATCACCAAGTGTAGTACACCACACAAGTGGTCACAGTGTCACCAAGTGTAGTACACCACACAAGTGGTCACAGTGTCACCAAGTGTAGTACACCACACAAGTGGTCACAGTGTCACCAAGTGTAGTACACCACACAAGTGGTCACAGTGTCACCAAGTGTACTACACCACACAAGTGGTCACAGTGTCACCAAGTGTAGTACATCACACAAGTGGTCACAGTGTCACCAAGTGTACTACACCACACAAGTGGTCACAGTGCCACCAAGTGTAGTCCACCACACAAGTGGTCACAGTGTCACCACGTGTAGTACACCACACAAGTGGTCACAGTGTCACCAAGTGTAGTACACCACACAAGTGGTCACAGTGTCACCAAGTGTAGTACACCACACAAGTGGTCACAGTGCCACCAAGTGTAGTCCACCACACAAGTGGTCACAGTGTCACCAAGTGTAGTACACCACACAAGTGGTCACAGTGTCACCAAGTGTAGTGCACCACACAAGTGGTCACAGTGTCACCAAGTGTAGTCCACCACACAAGTGGTCACAGTGTCACCAAGTGTAGTACACCACACAAGTGGTCACAGTGTCACCAAGTGTAGTGCACCACACAAGTGGTCACAGTGTCCCCAAGTGTAGTGCACCACACAAGTGGTCACAGTGTCACCAAGTGTAGTGCACCACACAAGTGGTCACAGTGTCCCCAAGTGTAGTGCACCACACAAGTGGTCACAGTGTCACCAAGTGTAGTGCACCACACAAGTGGTCACAGTATTTACCTGGAGTTTACCTGGAGAGAATTCCGGGGATCAACGCCCCCGCGGCCCGGTCTGTGACCAGGCCTCCTGGTGGATCAGAGCCTGATCAACCACGCTGTTGCTGCTGGCTACACGCAAACCAACGTACGAGCCACAGCCCGGCTGATCAGGAACTGACTTTAGGTGCTTGTCCAGTGCCAGCTTGAAGACTGCCAGGGGTCTGTTGGTAATCCCCCTTATGTGTGCTGGGAGGCAGTTGAACAGTCTCGGGCCCCTGACACTTATTGTATGGTCTCTTAACGTGCTTGAGACACCCCTGCTTTTCATTGGGGGGATGGTGCATCGTCTGCCAAGTCTTTTGCTTTCGTAGTGAGTGATTTTCGTGTGCAAGTTCGGTACTAGTCCCTCTAGGATTTTCCAGGTGTATATAATCATGTATCTCTCCCGCCTGCGTTCCAGGGAATACAGGTTTAGGAACCTCAAGCGCTCCCAGTAATTGAGGTGTTTTATCTCCGTTATGCGCGCCGTGAAGGTTCTCTGTACATTTTCTAGGTCGGCAATTTCACCTGCCTTGAAAGGTGCTGTTAGTGTGCAGCAATATTCCAGCCTAGATAGAACAAGTGACCTGAAGAGTGTCATCATGGGCTTGGCCTCCCTAGTTTTGAAGGTTCTCATTATCCATCCTGTCATTTTTCTAGCAGATGCGATTGATACAATGTTATGGTCCTTGAAGGTGAGATCCTCCGACATGATCACTCCCAGGTCTTTGACGTTGGTGTTTTGCTCTATTTTGTGGCCAGAATTAGTTTTGTACTCTGATGAAGATTTAATTTCCTCGTGTTTACCATATCTGAGTAATTGAAATTTCTCATCGTTGAACTTCATATTGTTTTCTGCAGCCCACTGAAAGATTTGGTTGATGTCCGCCTGGAGCCTTGCAGTGTCTGCAATGGAAGACACTGTCATGCAGATTCGGGTGTCATCTGCAAAGGAAGACACGGTGCTGTGGCTGACATCCTTGTCTATGTCGGATATGAGGATGAGGAACAAGATGGGAGCGAGTACTGTGCCTTGTGGAACAGAGCTTTTCACCGTAGCTGCCTCGGACTTTACTCTGTTGACGACTAATCTCTGTGTTCTGTTAGTGAGGAAATTATAGATCCATCGACCGACTTTTCCTGTTATTCCTTTAGCACGCATTTTGTGCGCTATTACGCCATGGTCACACTTGTCGAAGGCTTTTGCAAAGTCTGTATATATTACATCTGCATTCTTTTTGTCTTCTAGTGCATTTAGGACCTTGTCGTAGTGATCCAGTAGTTGAGACAGACAGGAGCGACCTGTTCTAAACCCATGTTGCCCTGGGTTGTGTAACTGATGGGTTTCTAGATGGGTGGTGATCTTGCTTCTTAGGACCCTTTCAAAGATTTTTATGATATGGGATGTTAGTGCTATTGGTCTGTAGTTCTTTGCTGTTGCTTTACTGCCCCCTTTGTGGAGTGGAGCTATGTCTGTTGTTTTTAGTAACTGTGGGACGACCCCCGTGTCCATGCTCCCTCTCCATAGGATGGAAAAGGCTCGTGATAGGGGCTTCTTGCAGTGTCACCAAGTGTAGTGCACCACGCAAGTGGTCACAGCGCCACCAAGTGTAGGACATCACACAAGTGGTCACAGTGTCACCAAGTGTAGTGCACCACGCAAGTGGTCACAGTGCCACCAAGTGTAGTACACCACACAAGTGGTCACAGTGTCACCAAGTGTAGAACACCACACAAGTGGTCACAGTCTCGCCAAGTGTAGTGCACCACACAAGTGGTCACAGTGTCACCAAGTGTAGTGCACCATGCAAGTGGTCACAGTGTCACCAAGTGTAGTACACCACACAAGTGGTCACAGTGTCACCAAGTGTAGTACACCACACAAGTGGTCACAGTGTCACCAAGTGTAGTACACCACACAAGTGGTCACAGTGTCACCAAGTGTAGTGCACCGCACAAGAGGTCACATTGTCACCAAGTGTAGTACACCACACAAGTGGTCACAGTGCCAACAAGTGTAGTACATGACACAAGTGGTCACAGTGTCACCAAGTGCAGTACATCACACAAGTGGTCACAGTGTCACCAAATGTAGTACACCACACAAATGGTCATAGTGTCACCAAGTGTAGTACACCACACAAGTGGTCACAGTGTCACCAAGTGTAGTACACCACACAAGTGGTCACAGTGTCACCAAGTGTTGTACGCCACACAAGTGGTCACAGTGTCACCAAGCGTAGTGCACCACACAAGTGGTCACAGTGTCACCAAGTGTAGTACACCACACAAGTGGTCACAGTGTCACCAAGTGTAGTGCACCACACAAGTGGTCATAGTGTCACCAAGTGTAGTCCACCACACAAGTGGTCATAGTGTCACCAAGTGTAGTACACCACACAAGTGGTCACAGTGTCACCAAGTGTAGTCCACCACACAAGTGGTCATAGTGTCACCAAGTGTAGTACACCACACAAGTGGTCACAGTGTCACCAAGTGTAGTCCACCACACAATTGGTCACAGTGTCACCAAGTGTAGTGCACCACACAAGTGGTCACAGTGTCACCAAGTGTGGTACACCACACAAGTGTCACAGTGTCACCAAGTGTTGTGCATCACACAAGTGGTCACAGTGTCACCGAGTGTAGTCCACCACACAAGTGGTCACAGTGTCACCAAGTGTAGTACACCACACAAGTGGTCACAGTGTCACCAAGTGTAGTCCACCACACAAGTGGTCATAGTGTCACCAAGTGTAGTACACCACACAAGTGGTCACAGTGTCACCAAGTGTAGTCCACCACATAAGTGGTCACAGTGTCACCAAGTGCAGTGCACCAAACAAGTGGTCACAGTGTCACCAAGTGTGGTACACCACACAAGTGTCACAGTGTCACCAAGTGTAGTGCATCACACAAGTGGTCACAGTGTCACCAAGTGTAGTCCACCACACAAGTGGTCACAGTGTCACCAAGTGTAGCACACCACACAAGTGGTCACAGTGTCACCCAGTGTAGTGCACCACACAAGTGGTCACAGTGTCACCAAGTGTAGTGCACCACACAAGTGGTCACAGTGTCACCAAGTGTAGCACACCACACAAGTGGTCACAGTGTCACCCAGTGTAGTGCACCACACAAGTGGTCACAGTGTCACCAAGTGTAGTGCACCACACAAGTGGTCACAATGACACCAAGTGTAGTACATCACGCAAGTGGTCACAGTGTCACCAAGTGCAGTACACCACACAAGTGGTCACAGTGCCACCAAGTGTAGTACACCACACAAGTGGTCACAGTGCCACCAAGTGTAGTACACCACACAAGTGGTCACAGTGCCAACAAGTGTAGTACATGACACAAGTGGTCACAGTGTCACCAAGTGCAGTACATCACACAAGTGGTCACAGTGTCACCAAGTGTAGTACACCACACAAATGGTCATAGTGTCACCAAGTGTAGTACACCACACAAGTGGTCACAGTGTCACCAAGTGTAGTACACCACACAAGTGGTCACAGTGTCACCAAGTGTTGTACGCCACACAAGTGGTCACAGTGTCACCAAGCGTAGTGCACCACACAAGTGGTCACAGTGTCACCAAGTGTAGTACACCACACAAGTGGTCACAGTGTCACCAAGTGTAGTACACCACACAAGTGGTCACAGTGTCACCAAGTGTAGTCCACCACACAAGTGGTCATAGTGTCACCAAGTGTAGTACACCACACAAGTGGTCACAGTGTCACCAAGTGTAGTCCACCACACAATTGGTCACAGTGTCACCAAGTGTAGTGCACCACACAAGTGGTCACAGTGTCACCAAGTGTGGTACACCACACAAGTGTCACAGTGTCACCAAGTGTTGTGCATCACACAAGTGGTCACAGTGTCACCGAGTGTAGTCCACCACACAAGTGGTCACAGTGTCACCAAGTGTAGTACACCACACAAGTGGTCACAGTGTCACCAAGTGTAGTCCACCACACAAGTGGTCATAGTGTCACCAAGTGTACTACACCACACAAGTGGTCACAGTGTCACCAAGTGTAGTCCACCACATAAGTGGTCACAGTGTCACCAAGTGCAGTGCACCAAACAAGTGGTCACAGTGTCACCAAGTGTGGTACACCACACAAGTGTCACAGTGTCACCAAGTGTAGTGCATCACACAAGTGGTCACAGTGTCACCAAGTGTAGTCCACCACACAAGTGGTCACAGTGTCACCAAGTGTAGCACACCACACAAGTGGTCACAGTGTCACCCAGTGTAGTGCACCACACAAGTGGTCACAGTGTCACCAAGTGTAGTGCACCACACAAGTGGTCACAGTGTCACCAAGTGTAGCACACCACACAAGTGGTCACAGTGTCACCCAGTGTAGTGCACCACACAAGTGGTCACAGTGTCACCAAGTGTAGTGCACCACACAAGTGGTCACAATGTCACCAAGTGTAGTACATCACGCAAGTGGTCACAGTGTCACCAAGTGCAGTACACCACACAAATGGTCACAGTGTCACCAAGTGCAGTACACCACACAAGTGGTCACAGTGCCACCAAGTGTAGTACACCACACAAGTGGTCACAGTGTCACCAAGTGTAGTACACCACACAAGTGGTCACAGTCTCACCATGTGTAGTACGTTACACAAGTGGTCACAGTGTCACCAAGTGTAGTCCACCACACAAGTGGTCACAGTGTCACCAGGTGTAGTCCACCACACAAGTGGTCACAGTGTCACCAAGTGTAGTCCACCACACAAGTGGTCACAGTGTCACCAAGTGTAGTCCACCACACAAGTGGTCACAGTGTCACCAAGTGTATCCACCACACAAGTGGTCATAGTGTCACCAAGTGTAGTACACCACGCAAGTGGTCACAATGTCACCAAGTGTAGTCCACCACATAAGTGGTCACAGTGTCACCAAGTGCGGTGCACCACACAAGTGGTCACAGTGTCACCAAGTGTGGTACACCACACAAGTGTCACAGTGTCACCAAGTGTAGTGCATCACGCAAGTGGTCACAGTGTCACCAAGTGTAGTCCACCACACAAGTGGTCACAGTGTCACCAAGTGTAGCACACCACACAAGTGGTCACAGTGTCACCCAGTGTAGTGCACCACACAAGCGGTCACAGTGTCACCAAGTGTAGTGCACCACACAAGTGGTCAGAGTGTCACCAAGTGTAGTACACCACACAAGTGGTCACAGTGTCACCAAGTGTAGTGCACCACACAAGTGGTCACAATGTCACCAAGTGTAGTACATCACTCAAGTGGTCACAGTGTCACCAAGTGTAGTGCACCACACAAGTGGTCATAGTGTCACCAAGTGTAGTACACCACACAAGTGGTCACAGTGTCACCAAGTGTAGTACACCACACAAGTGGTCACAGTGTCACCAAGTGTTGTACGCCACACAAGTGGTCACAGTGTCACCAAGCGTAGTGCACCACACAAGTGGTCACAGTGTCACCAAGTGTAGTACACCACACAAGTGGTCACAGTGTCACCAAGTGTAGTGCACCACACAAGTGGTCATAGTGTCACCAAGTGTAGTCCACCACACAAGTGGTCATAGTGTCACCAAGTGTAGTACACCACACAATTGGTCACAGTGTCACCAAGTGTAGTCCACCACACAAGTGGTCATAGTGTCACCAAGTGTAGTACACCACACAAGTGGTCACAGTGTCACCAAGTGTAGTCCACCACACAATTGGTCACAGTGTCACCAAGTGTAGTGCACCACACAAGTGGTCACAGTGTCACCAAGTGTGGTACACCACACAAGTGTCACAGTGTCACCAAGTGTTGTGCATCACACAAGTGGTCACAGTGTCACCGAGTGTAGTCCACCACACAAGTGGTCACAGTGTCACCAAGTGTAGTACACCACACAAGTGGTCACAGTGTCACCAAGTGCAGTCCACCACACAAGTGGTCATAGTGTCACCAAGTGTAGTACACCACACAAGTGGTCACAGTGTCACCAAGTGTAGTCCACCACATAAGTGGTCACAGTGTCACCAAGTGCAGTGCACCAAACAAGTGGTCACAGTGTCACCAAGTGTGGTACACCACACAAGTGTCACAGTGTCACCAAGTGTAGTGCATCACACAAGTGGTCACAGTGTCACCAAGTGTAGTCCACCACACAAGTGGTCACAGTGTCACCAAGTGTAGCACACCACACAAGTGGTCACAGTGTCACCCAGTGTAGTGCACCACACAAGTGGTCACAGTGTCACCAAGTGTAGTGCACCACACAAGTGGTCACAGTGTCACCAAGTGTAGCACACCACACAAGTGGTCACAGTGTCACCCAGTGTAGTGCACCACACAAGTGGTCACAGTGTCACCAAGTGTAGTGCACCACACAAGTGGTCACAATGTCACCAAGTGTAGTACATCACGCAAGTGGTCACAGTGTCACCAAGTGCAGTACACCACACAAATGGTCACAGTGTTACCAAGTGCAGTACACCACACAAGTGGTCACAGTGCCACCAAGTGTAGTACACCACACAAGTGGTCACAGTGTCACCAAGTGTAGTACACCACACAAGTGGTCACAGTCTCACCATGTGTAGTACGTTACACAAGTGGTCACAGTGTCACCAAGTGTAGTCCACCACACAAGTGGTCACAGTGTCACCAGGTGTAGTACGCCACACAAGTGGTCTCAGTGTCACCAAGTGTAGTCCACCACACAAGTGGTCATAGTGTCACCAAGTGTAGTACACCACGCAAGTGGTCACAATGTCACCAAGTGTAGTCCACCACATAAGTGGTCACAGTGTCACCAAGTGCGGTGCACCACACAAGTGGTCACAGTGTCACCAAGTGTGGTACACCACACAAGTGTCACAGTGTCACCAAGTGTAGTGCATCACGCAAGTGGTCACAGTGTCACCAAGTGTAGTCCACCACACAAGTGGTCACAGTGTCACCAAGTGTAGCACACCACACAAGTGGTCACAGTGTCACCCAGTGTAGTGCACCACACAAGCGGTCACAGTGTCACCAAGTGTAGTGCACCACACAAGTGGTCAGAGTGTCACCAAGTGTAGTACACCACACAAGTGGTCACAGTGTCACCAAGTGTAGTGCACCACACAAGTGGTCACAATGTCACCAAGTGTAGTACATCACTCAAGTGGTCACAGTGTCACCATGTGCTGTACACCACACAAATGGTCACAGTGTCACCAAGTGCAGTACACCACACAAATGGTCACAGTGTCACCAAGTGTAGTACACCACACAAGTGGTCACAGTGCCACCAAGTGTAGTACACCACACAAGTGGTCACAGTGTCAACAAGTGTAGTACACCACACAAGTGGTCACAGTGCCACCAAGTGTAGTACACCACACAAGTGGTCACAGTGTCACCAAGTGTAGTACACCACACAAGTGGTCACAGTGCCACCAAGTGTAGTACACCACACAAGTGGTCACAGTGCCACCAAGTGTAGTCCACCACACAAGTGGTCACAGTGTCACCAAGTGTAGTGCACCACACAAGTGGTTACAGTGTCACCAAGTGTAGTACACCACACAAGTGGTCACAATGTCACCAAGTGTAGTACATCACACAAGTGGTCACAGTGTCACCAAGTGTAGTACGCCACACAAGTGGTCACAGTGTCACCAAGTGTAGTCCACCACACAAGTGGTCACAGTGTCACCAAGTGTAGTTCGCCACACAAGTGGTCACAGTGTCACCAAGTGTAGTCCACCACACAAGTGGTCATAGTGTCACCAAGTGTAGTACACCACACAAGTGGTCACAGTGTCACCAAGTGTAGTACACCACACAAGTGGTCACAGTGTCACCAAGTGTAGTGCACCACACAAGTGGTCACAGTGTCACCAAGTGTGGTACACCACACAAGTGTCACAGTGTCACCAAGTGTAGTGCATCACACAAGTGGTCACAGTGTCACCGAGTGTAGTCCACCACACAAGTGGTCACAGTGTCACCAAGTGTAGTACACCACACAAGTGGTCACAGTGTCACCAAGTGTAGTACACCACACAAGTGTCACAGTGTCACCAAGTGTAGTGCACCACACAAGTGGTCACAGTGTCACCAAGTGTAGTACACCACACAAGTGGTCACAGTGTCACCAAGTGTAGTACACCACACAAGTGGTCACAGTGTCACCAAGTGTAGTACACCACACAAGTGGTCACAGTGTCACCAAGTGTAGTACATCACACAAGCGGTCACAGTGTCACCAAGTGTAGCACACCACAGAAGTGGTCACAGTGTCACCAAGTCTAGTACACCACACAAGTGGTCACAGTGTCACCAAGTGCAGTACACCACACAAGTGGTCACAGTGTCACCAAGTGTAGTACACCACACAAGTGTTCACAGTGTCACCAAGTGTAGTACACCACACAAGTGGTCACAGTGTCACCAAGTGTAGTACACCGCACAAGAGGTCACATTGTCACCAAGTGTAGTACACCACACAATTGGTCACAGTGTCACCAAGTGTAGTACATGACACAAGTGGTCACAGTGTCACCAAGTGCAGTACATCACACAAGTGGTCACAGTGTCACCAAGTGTAGTGCAACACACAAATGGTCACAGTGTCACCAAGTGTAGTACACAACACAAGTGGTCACAGTGTCACCAAGTGTAGTACACCACAGAAGTGGTCACAGTGTCACCAAGTGTAGTACACCACACAAGTGGTCACAGTGTCACCAAGTGTAGTACACCGCACAAGAGGTCACATTGTCACCAAGTGTAGTACACCACACAAGTGGTCACAGTGTCACCAAGTGTAGTACATGACACAAGTGGTCACAGTGTCACCAAGTGCAGTACATCACACAAGTGGTCACAGTGTCACCAAGTGTAGTGCACCACACAAATGGTCACAGTGTCACCAAGTGTAGTACACAACACAAGTGGTCACAGTGTCACCAAGTGTAGTACACCACACAAGTGGTCACAGTGTCACCATGTGTAGTACGTTACACAAGTGGTCACAGTGTCACCAAGTGTAGTCCACCACACAAGTGGTCACAGTGTCACCAAGTGTAGTACGCCACACAAGTGGTCACAGTGTCACCAAGTGTAGTCCACCACACAAGTGGTCATAGTGTCACCAAGTGTAGTACACCACACAAGTGGTCACAATGTCACCAAGTGTAGTCCACCACATAAGTGGTCACAGTGTCACCAAGTGCGTTGCACCACACAAGTGGTCACAGTGTCACCAAGTGTGGTACACCACACAAGTGTCACAGTGTCACCAAGTGTGGTACACCACACAAGTGTCACAGTGTCACCAAGTGTAGTGCATCACGCAAGTGGTCACAGTGTCACCAAGTGTGGTACACCACACAAGTGTCACAGTGTCACCAAGTGTAGTACACCACACAAGTGGTCACAGTGTCACCATGTGTAGTACGTTACACAAGTGGTCACAGTGTCACCAAGTGTAGTCCACCACACAAGTGGTCACAGTGTCACCAAGTGTGGTACACCACACAAGTGTCACAGTGTCACCAAGTGTAGTGCATCACGCAAGTGGTCACAGTGTCACCAAGTGTAGTCCACCACACAAGTGGTCACAGTGTCACCAAGTGTAGTACACCACACAAGTGGTCACAGTGTCACCAAGTGCAGTGCACCACACAAGTGGTCACAGTGTCACCAAGTGTACTACACCACACAAGTGGTCACAGTGTCACCAAGTGTAGTACACCACACAAGTGGTCACAGTGTCACCAAGTGTAGTACACCACACAAGTGGTCACAGTGTCACCAAGTGTACTACACCACACAAGTGGTCACAGTGTCACCAAGTGTACTACACCACACAAGTGGTCACAGTGTCACCAAGTGTACTACACCACACAAGTGGTCACAGTGTCACCAAGTGTAGTACATCACACAAGTGGTCACAGTGTCACCAAGTGTAGTCCACCACACAAGTGGTCACAGTGTCACCAAGTGTAGTACGCCACACAAGTGGTCACAGTGTCACCAAGTGTAGTCCACCACACAAGTGGTCATAGTGTCACCAAGTGTAGTACACCACACAAGTGGTCACAATGTCACCAAGTGTAGTCCACCACATAAGTGGTCACAGTGTCACCAAGTGCGGTGCACCACACAAGTGGTCACAGTGTCACCAAGTGTGGTACACCACACAAGTGTCACAGTGTCACCAAGTGTAGTACACCACACAAGTGGTCACAGTGTCACCAAGTGTACTACACCACACAAGTGGTCACAGTGTCACCAAGTGTAGTACACCACACAAGTGGTCACAGTGTCACCAAGTGTGGTACACCACACAAGTGGTCACAGTGTCACCAAGTGTAGTACACCACACAAGTGGTCACAGTGTCACCAAGTGTAGTACACCACACAAGTGGTCACAGTGTCACCAAGTGTACTACACCACACAAGTGGTCACAGTGTCACCAAGTGTAGTACATCACACAAGTGGTCACAGTGTCACCAAGTGTAGTACACTTCACCACTTGTTCTACCCTTCGAGTGGCCATCTGTGACCCACTGACACCCACCACTTGTACTGACACCCCCTACCACCCCTTTACCCCTCACAGCGGGGGCTCAGCTCCCACCACCACTTTGTTAAGGTAACTTATTTTAGGTCACTTCGCAAAGGTCACTTTGTGAAGGTCACTTGGTTAAGGTCATCTTTGTTCCTGATTGACAACTGTCACACCTTTGTTCCTGATTGACAACTGTCACACCTTTGTTCCTGATTGACAACTGTCACACCTTTGTTCCTGATTGACAACTGTGACACCTTTGTTCCTGATTGACAACTGTCACACCTTTGTTCCTGATTGACAACTGTCACACCTTTGTTCCTGATTGACAACTGTCACACCTTTGTTCCTGATTGACAACTGTCACACCTTTGTTCCTGATTGACAACTGTCACACCTTTGTTCCTGATTGACAACTGTGACACCTTTGTTTCTGATTGACAACTGTCACACCTTTATACCTGATTGACAGCTGTCACACCTTTGTTCCTGATTGACAACTGTCACACCTTTGTTCCTGATTGACAACTGTCACACCTTTGTTCCTGATTGACAACTGTGACACCTTTGTTTCTGATTGACAACTGTCACACCTTTATACCTGATTGACAGCTGTCACACCTTTGTTCCTGATTGACAACTGTCACACCTTTGTTCCTGATTGACAACTGTCACACCTTTGTTCCTGATTGACAACTCTGACACCTTTGTTCCTGATTGACAACTGTCACACCTTTGTTCCTGATTGACAACTGTCACACCTTTGTTCCTGATTGACTACTGTCACACCTTTGTTCCTGATTGACAACTGTGACACCTTTGTTTCTGATTGACAACTGTCACACCTTTATACCTGATTGACAGCTGTCACACCTTTGTTTCTAATTTGCAGCTGTCACACCTTTGTACCTGATTGACAGTTGTCACACCTTTGTTCCTAATTGGCAGCTGTCACACCTTTGTACCTGATTGACAGCTGTCACACCTTTGTAACTGATTAACCGCTATCACACCTTTGTACCTGATTGGCAGCTGTCACACTTTTGTACCTGATTGACAGCTGTCAAGCCTTTGTAACTGATTGACAGCTATCACACCTTTGTACCTGATTGGCAGCTCTCACACTTTTGATCCTGATTGACAACTGTCACACCTTTGTTCCTGATTGACAGCTGTCACACCTTTGTTCCTGATTGACAACTGTCACACCTTTGTTCCTGATTGACAACTGTCACACCTTTGTTCCTAATTGGCAGCTGTCACACCTTTGTACCTGATTGACAGCTGTCACACCTTTGTAACTGATTAACCGCTATCACACCATTGTACCTGATTGGCAGCTCTCACACTTTTGTTCCTGATTGACAGCTGTCACACCTTTGTTCCTGATTGACAGCTGTCACGCCTTTGTTCCTGATTGACAACTGTCACACCTTTGTAACTGATTGACAGCTATCACACCTTTGTATCTGATTGACAGCTCTCACACTTTTGTTCCTGATTGACAGCTGTCACACCTTTGTACTTGATTGACAGTTGCCACACCTTTGTTCCTGACTGACAGCTGTCACACCTTTGTTCCTGATTGACAGCTGTCACACTTTTGTTCCTGATTGACAGCTGTCACACCTTTGTACCTGATTGACAGCTGCCACACTTTTGTTCCTGATTGACAGGTACCACACCTTTGTACCTAACTGACAGGTATCACACCTTTGTTTCTGATTGACAGATAACACACCTTTGTACTTGATTGACAGGTATCACAACTTGGTTCCTGATTGACAGATAACACACCTTTGTACCTGATTGACAGGTATCACAGATTTGTACCTGATATACAGGTATCACGCCTTTGTTTCTGATTGACAGATATCACACCTTTGTACCTAATTGACAGGTATCACGCCTTTGTTCCTGATTGACAGATAACATACCTTTGTACCTGATTGTCAGGAATCACAGATTTGTATCTGATTGACAGGTATCACACCTTTGCTCCTGATTGACAGGTGTCACGCCTTTGTACCTGATTGACAGGTATCACACGTTTGTTCCCGATTGACAGATAACACACCTTTGTATCTGATTGACAGGTGTCACACCTTTGTACCTGATTGACAGGTAACGCACCTTTGTTCCTGATTGGCAGTTCTCACACGTTTGTTTCTGATTGACAAGCATAATTCCTTTGTTGCTGATTGATGGGTACCTAGTTGACAGGTATCACACCTTTGTACCTGATTGACAGGTATCACGCCTATGTACCTGATTTACAGGTATCATAGCTTTGTACCTGCTTGACGGGTATCACACATTTGTTTCTGATTGACAGATAACACACCTTTGTACCTGATTGACAGGTATAACACCTGTGTTCCTGATTGGCAGGTATATCACACCTTTTGTTCCTGATTGACAGGTGTCACACCTTTGTACCTGATTGGCAGGTAGCACACCTTTGTACCTGATTGACAGTTGTCACACAAATATGCCTGATAGACAGGTATAACACCTTTGTTTCTGATTGGCAGATACCACACCTTTGTACCTGATTGGCAGATATCACACCTTTGTACCTGACTGGCAGGTATCACACCTTTGGAATTAGATCAATTCAACAGGTAATTACCTCTCACAGGTGAACTAATTACTGCTTATTGGGGGGTAATCACACTGGGGAAGTTGAAAGCAAGCTCCTGGGCCGCGAGGATGCCCCTGGACATGCCCTTGAACGCACGAAAATCAACGCTTTCTACCTGGGTATCCAAAGGTGTATAAAAGATCCACTTTGCGCACTTAGAAAGGTCACTTAGGCACGCCAGGAGGGAAGCTAGGGGTGCTAGGAGGCTAGGAAGAGGTCATAGGACGGGTATGGTGTATGGGCAGGAATGGGCACGCTAGGAGGCGAGGTAAAGATACCAGGTTAAGTATTTCTCACAGAAGATTGGGTACGGGTCTTAGTAGGCTGGGTGTGGGTCCTAGGAAGCTGGGTTAAGTCCTAAGTGGGGTATGGGTAATGTTTGGTGGTCTGGGTATTGAGAGGGCATGCTAGGAAGAGGAGCTAGGATGCGAATTAGAAGTCCTAGGAACCTACACACAGGTTCTAGGACAATAGGAGAGGATCCTAGGAAGGGTATGGGCACTCTCTGGAGTATGGGTATCGTTCTGGGTATGGGTACGGGAGAGTGGTGGCCAGGGAGAGAGGTTATAAGGCTGTGTACAGTCTCAGGGGCAGAGAGCGAGTGAGACTCTGCCTGGCTGTCGGACCTGTCTACTACCCCCACAACCACCACCCCTACCACCACTACCACCACTCCTGTAACGCCACTACCTCCACC